>NC_029779.3:17653734-17667338 GCF_000817695.3 Arachis duranensis
GAGATTGAAATTGGAAGACTGAGAGTGATTTTTTATATATACATATTATTTAATTTTTTAAATTTTAAATCTATCTTTTAATATTTATATTTATCTTAATCTAAATATGATACTAAAATATAATTTACTCTTGTATATTTTACACTAAATATAATCTAAAAATTTAATTTAATCTTTTTATCTTTTAATCTCAATCTTTTATTTTTTAGTCTCGGTATTTCCACTTCCATACGCAGTTTTAGTGACTTGCTATTTACGAATAACAAATTGATTCGGTTAGTTGTTATGACTAATTATTAGTCAGTTAGTTACTTTGCTTCTAAAATCTTTTAGCTTAGCTTGGTCTTGTATATAAGGTGAAAAACTGTTACTTAGCTTGACGAGATTTGTGGGAGTCAACGAATTGAAGAAGAGTCGAATGCGAAATGTTAACAAAAAAAGGGTTCGATTGATGATAAGGGACTCATTAAGTGGGTTTATAAATAGGAGTGTGAAACAAAGAACGAGGGGTTGTTGAAAGTTTTCACCATAAACACATTTTTACACCCTCACATTTCAACGGATTATTGAATTGTGTTCTATATTAAATTTTTATGTAGGGTTATTTTTTTTCTTTTTTTTATGGTTATTTTTTTACTTATTTTTTATTGATTTCGACCGATAATATCAAAATAAATTTGTATTAAAATCTTATTTAAAAAATAGATACGATTCTTTTCTCAAAAAAGTGAGTTCAACTCAAAATTTACTTAATTACTATCTTTATTGAATTAATAAATTGCAAAGTTTCAATTAACAAATTTAGTGCAAACAAAGAATATGAAATGAACAGTAAAATTAACAATAATAAAAAGTACAATATGAAGAAGAAATGAAACAGTAAAAGGAATTGAAATAAAAGAAATGCTAAAAAATAATGAAAAAGGAAATGAAGAAAATAAGACAAAAAATAAGTTGTTATGCATTTTTATTTTGATCTCAATCTTCTTATTTATAGAGAAGATTCTGAGTAATTTTTTTTTTAATCTTCTTTTTTTTTAAATAATGCTTTTATTAACATGCTTGCATTTATCTTTTTAGTATTTAAATTTTTTTAACAAGATTATCTAAATATAATGTAATTTTTAATTTTTTATTAAAAAATGTAAAAAAAAACTAATTTTTCTTAAAACTAATTCAAATTGACCTTAAAACTGGCATTCACAAGAGAAATTAGTAGTCTCCGACATATTAAATCCTGAATCATGGTTTTTTCTTTGACTTTATCAAATCGTTGTCTTTGATTTGAAAACATAAAAACCTGCATAACAAAAACTACGTATGATTCACTGTATGTGATCCATAAATTCTGCTGGAATGCAAGCTTTCATTGCTCTCATCTCCACAAGATTTTTTTAATTGTTAAAAAAATTGAGAGTATAAAGTATGATCTCTAATCTTCATTATTCTTTTTCATATTTTGAGTCCCAATTATAAAATTAATGATAAAAAATCATACTTTACTCTCTCAATTGTTAAAAAAATTAAGAGGATCTATTTCTCTACATCACACCTTCAACAATAATCATGTTGCAATAAAACCAACAATTTTGTAGTTAATATATAATTAACAAAAGAAAAAATTAAAAAATAAGAAAATTAACCAAACAAATTAAATACTCTATCTTAAGAATACAAACCGACACAAATTTCATTACTTGGTATAGTTGAATTTCTATCTTAAAAATAATCCAAATCGAAATGTGAATAATATTAAAAATAATGTTCGTTTTATAATTCTAATTATAACAAGAATATTAATTGCAGTTTAAAATTAACTACTGAAATCTACTATTATATATTCATGTTTAAATATTATTCGTGACTTTTAATATTTCTTATACTTTGTGATAAAAAAATACATGAGTTTTAATTTTATCATTTTTTTATTAGTTATGATAACTCAAAAACATACACCTTGTTGAAAGGCAATATATATTATATGGTGAAAACTCAGGTGCCGTAGTCGATTTCATGTGAAGTTAATAGTTGAGAGTTGTTAGATGAAAATTTATATATATATATATATTCAAAACACATCCAATAATACTTCATTTTAATTATCCGACAATTACTATATTGATTTGAGTAAATTATTTCAACATATACTCTTTTTTTCCTACTATATATAGTAGCATTTTTGCTTATTTTCCAGCTGTAATTTAATTTAATGATGGAGGAGTAGTACACAAAGAAAAGTAAGAAACACGTAATGAAGATAGACTTTATTGTCATTTACTGCAGAAAAAGGGTCATCATATGATATAACATAATAACATATAACATAATATGGATGAGTACCCACCCAACCCATATCCTAGCTGTGTTTGTAAATAAATTGAAATAAAAATGTAAGTGCATACTTTGAATTTATCGTTTTCGTTGCATTGCCTGCGGCTTGGGAACAAAATGCATGTGGGTGTTCGTTGATGATAATAATTTCATTTTTTTTTTGTGGAAATAAAATTAATCAAAGATGAGGGAAAGAAAGAGCAACAAGGATAGCAACATCACATAGAATGACAAGCGCACAAGTTTTGTAGTTAAGTGAAACAAAGCCGCCCCACAAATAGGGACAAAAACTCATCATCTATCACTTATACATTTTTCATAAAGTTTACCATTATTATGTTAAGATTTGGACCATTTCTGGCTGGTAGTTTCTCTTCAATAAATTATTCTTCGAAATCTGACCGACGCTGCACCTTAAATTTAATGCCATGCATCATCCCTTAAACACACATGCATGCATATCATATATTATAACTATAGTACTGTCCAACTAAGGAACGAACATTTTTAAGTAATATATCAGTCAAATTTTAAATTTTTTATTTTAAATTTTAAATTCTAAGCCTAAAACCTTGAAGAGAACATGCATACTATACATCTAAATTTTTTTATCAACTAAATCCAATCAAGTTGGTCCAAACCCAACAAAAATTAATTTCATTAAAGAAAAAATGTCTAGACGCTCCAATTTCTCGGCCTTTTTTGTGTTTTTCTTCTTCTTTGCGTGTTTTTATCCCCATCGTCATTCTTTTATTACTGCTATTGTTGCTGCATTTATTTTTTCTTTTTTTCCTCTTTTTCCTGATAATTTTGCAACATTATGTGTTTCTTCTTTTTTTTGTTTGATTTTTTTTATTTTTATTTTTATTAAAAGAGTAACAAAAAAAATATGAGAAGATAAAACAAAAAAAAAGAAGATGAACAAGAAAAAAAAGAAGAAGATCATGATGATAAAAAAGAAGAGGACGAGGAGTTTTGAGTTTGCAGAAAATAGCATCGAAATTTTTTAAGCGTAACATAAAAGTTTCTCAATTTTGACATTAAAATTTTTTAACTGTGATACAAATTCTTGTTAAGAGAGTGAAATAAGAATGACGAGAATATGAAACAAGAAAAAGTTTTTATTTCTTCTTTTGCTCCTGTTCTTTTATGTGTTATTATAGTTATTTATTTATTTTTTATTTAATTTTTCTTCTTTTTTTTGGTTTCATTCCATGAAACAAGAGAAATTGTAAGAAAATGAAATAAGAAAGAAAAGATGAAGAAGAAAAAGATGAAAAAGAAGAAGAAAAAACAGTAGAAGATGAAGAAGAAGAGGAAGATAAGTTTTGAATTGTGTAAAATTTATAAAAAAAATAACACCAAAATTTTTAATAATAACACAGAAATTTCTTAGTTTTAACAACGAAATTTTGCTAAAAAAATATAAAAATGTGTGTTTTAATGCTGTATTTTTTCCTTCTTTTTTATTCTTCTTCCTTTCTTTTTCTATTGCTCTTATTTCTTCTTTTAGAAACATTATTTCTTATACAAGAATTATTTTCGGTATTATATATTTTGTTTGGTTACTTTTTATGTGATTTTGTAGTTGATATTGTTGATTTTTTATGCATCAAAACCACTTAATAATTACAACACACAAACTTAATTAAAAAACAAGCACACAAACAAGATCAAATTATGAACAAAAATACATCTAAAATCAATTTTGAATCACACAACGTCATCAATATGGCTTAAATGATACCCAAACTACTATAATTACATTCGATGACTTAATTATACCAAATCCAAGTAACGAGATCAAATGCACCTCAATTAACTCAAAAATGCACCGAAATTACTTAATGATTGTGACACACAAACTTAGTTTAAAAACAAGCACACAAACAAGATTGAATCATAAACAAAAACACATCCAAATCAATTTTGAATCAGGCAACGTCATCAATACGGCAAAAATTCAATAATAACGATATCGATAACGATACGTATAGAAGAAGACAACAATAGTAATAACGATGATGATCATGATGATGATGAAAGAGGAGGAGAAATTCAAATGAAAAAAGAAGGAGGAGAAGGAAGAGGAGGTAGTGGTGGTGATGGTGATGATGATAACGAAAGAGAAAGATAACGAAAAAAGAGGAGAAGAAGAAGAAGAAGAAGAAGAAGAAGAAGAAGAAGAAGAAGAAACGACAGAGGTAAAAAAGAGCGCGCATGTCGATTTAAAACCCTTAATAATAACTTGACTGAATTTGGTTGAACATTTGACTTGGATGTAGAATTTTATTACAAAGAAAAATGCTAAAAGTCAATAAAATTTATTATTTTTAAAAGTGTGGACTAAAATATATTGTTGAATTATTAAATTAAAAGAATTAAATTAAATAATAAAAATAATAAATTATGCTAATTCTTGAACATTTCTCAAACCTTAAATATTCTAAAAAAAATTAAAATTAAAAAATAATTTTACAATAAAAAATTAATTAATATTAACTAATTAAAAACTAATTCTCTCTGTACTTATTCATAACCAAATCGTCCCAATTACTATTCTAATCCTTTATTTAAAGTTTCATAATAATAAAATAATGAGTGGCTTTATATATATTCCCACTTAAAGTAAAAAAAAAAAATACAAGTTAGTGAGTTTTACTTTATGATTTAATCATTCACGAGAGTTAGTTATATTTGCACTATGTCACAGAAAATTTTAGAAGGTTAGATTTAACAGTGTTTGTATAGTTTTCCGAAGTGTTTGAGAATACTCTAGATGGTTCCGGAACGTTCTAGAATGTCCTAGAAGGTTCTGGAATACTCTAGAAGGTTCTAGAAGACTTTAGAAGATCATGGAATATTCTAGAAGAGTGTAGATGTATATAGAAGTATAAAGAGTGGTATGGAATAATCTAGAAACATTTAGAGAGTTGTGGTAGGATAGATATTTGTAAAGAAGGTTCTGGATGATTAATCTGGACCGTTAATTAGATTTAATCCTAACCATCCATTGAGGAGGTGGATGGCTATAAATAGAGGTAAGAGTTAGAGTTTGGGTGTGTGTGAATCATTTGTAACCACACTTGAGCAATAAAGTGTTCTTCCACCAAAGCTTCCTTTCTCTTGTGTTCTCTTGTATTCTTAGCTTTCTTGCTAAGTATTGAGGGTTAGGCTGACTTGGTCTTAGCTCAAGAGGTTGAGTAAGTCCGAGTGCCGGCACGGTAGCGTTGGAGTGTGTCCAAGGACGTGACAACTAACTAGTAATAACTAATATTTGGATTAAATTTTGACAGATTGCAGAAAATAAATTCATTATTATTATCTTTAATTATCATGTATTTTAATTGTTTTAAACAATTTGCCTTTTTTTTTTGACAAAGACAAAATATTATTTATTTCATAAAAGAGTTTAGTCCACACTTAGACAACAATAGTTACAATACAGGTGAATAATATTTAAAGAATTCCAAACTAAAGAAAAGAATTAAGAATATGCAGGAGAAAGAAGAAGAACAGTCACAAAAAAAGAAATACACGGTTTATAAATTCTAAAGTTAATCTTTCTATCAGAGCCATAATTTTCTCAGATGTTGAGTATTTGTCCTCAAAGAGTTGAAGATTTCGAGCAAGCCAAATTCCCCAAAACGTGTATGTTAACTAGGTAAGGAGATTCTTGCTTTGTTATCTTGATTTAATGAAATTGAATCTTGAACTAAACCATTTCCATAGTGGTTGGTCATGTTAGTTGGCAGGAACAAGGTGCTGTCTGAGTTTTGTCCAAATTCTGTTGAGACTGGACATGTGACGAAGCAGCGAAATGCCGATTTAGGATGTTGGTGACATCGTTGACAATTTGGTGGAATATTAGTCATTCTGGAGTGAAGTCTCTCCATCAGAGGTAAGCTGTTGTGACTTAACTTTCATAGAAATGCTTTAATTTTTGAAGTGCATTTGAGTTTTCAAATTCTGTCCCTAAATTTTCTGTCTCTGAATTTTGGATATAGCTACTGTTCATGAATGTGATAGAAGTAGAATACAACATCATATCCTAAAGCTACTGAATATAAACCATTTTTCTCCTTACTCCAAATCAATTTGTCTTCTGTTTATGATCTAGTGGTCTGGCAAATTATTCTTGCCACCTCCAAGAAATAATTGTTTTGAATTAGATTTTGATCCCAACTTCCATCTTTCCTTAATAGTTTTCTAACCCAGATGAGAGTAGGATTTGTGTTGTTAGTTGGAGGAATATTAAAGGGAGGGTTATCACTAAACCAATGATCTTCCATGATTCTAATAGTTTCACCTCTTCCTATTTGTCATTTAATTCCCTTCTCAAGCACCTTACAACCTTCTAGGAGACTCCTCCATGCCCATGATAAATACTTGAAGTATCTGTTTCAATAGACTTTGAAAATCGAGGAGTATTCCTTAGTGCTCAGCCTCCATCTTTGTTTCGCCAACATAGCCAAATTGAAGGCCTTAAGGTCTATGAAACCTAGGCCTCCCAGTGCTTTCAGTCTACTCATGACATCCCAACTAATCCATTGCATCTTATTCTCATTATTGCGTTATCCCCGCCAAAATTGCATCATCATCTTGTATATAGTTTATCAATTATGGAGTCCGGTAATTTGAAGCAGCTTAGCGTGTATATGAGAATGGCTGAAACGACACCCTCAATAGAACCTCCCTCCCACTAGTGGATGGTAAATAGCGTTTTCAATGCTGCAATTTCTTTATTACTTTCTCTTTAATATAGTTAAAGGTTTGTGTCTTTGATCTATTAATTACTATTGGCATTCCAAGATACTTATTTTGGTATCTGACATGTCTGATGCTTAGACTATCTGTCAGCTGGTCTCGTAGTAATGGGAAGAAATTATTGCTAAAAAAACAATGAGGACTTGTTTAAGTTTACTTGCTGTCCACTAATAGCTCCATAGGTCTCCAATACTTGCAATATGGATTCGCAACTCTGGTAATTAGTCTTAATGAACAGGATTGCATCATCAGCAAATAGTAGATGACTAATCGAGGGGCATCTAGCATTCAGTTTCAGACTGTGAAGCATAGCATTCTGTTTTTCTTGGTGGAGCAGATGGGTTAAACATTAGCAGATGAGGAAGAGGTAGGGTGAGAAAGGATCTCCTTGTCAAAATCTTCTGCTAGGTCTAAAGAAATCTGTTGGTTGACCTTCCACCAAAACAACACAAGAAATTGAAGTTAGATACTCCTTGATCCAGCTGATCCACTTTCTGCCAAATCCCAGTTTTTTCATCATGAACCATAGGTAGCTCCATTCTACTCTATCATATGCTTTGCTCATATCCAGCTTGACTGCCATTTCACAACTCCTAGCTCTTTTGTTCTTCAAGAAATGCATGCATTCATTTGCAATTAGGATATTGTCGCTAATGAGCCTTCCTCATATGTAGGGGTGTTCATGGTTTGGTTAATCCAAAAATCAAACCAACTTTTTGGTTAACCAAAAATATAGTATTGATTAATTAACCAAATTGATTTTACATGATGAAATTGGTTATTAACCGGTTAGTGAAATTCAAAACCAATTTTTAACCGGTTATTAAAACAAAAACTGGTTTTTAAAAAATAACCGATTTTTATATTAAAAAGCTGGTTTTTACACTAAAAATTGGTTTTTATACCATAAAATTAGTTTTTACATGTAAAAATAAATTTTTACACAAAAATTAATATTTTTACATACAAAAAGCCAAATTTTTAAACCTTTTTTAATTGAATTTTTTAATCTAATTTTTTTTCTTTTTAAATAATACGAGTAACATTTGTAAATAATGAAATTCCTTCCGTTGCTTTCATTCCTTTTTCTTTCTTATCTCTTTTCAACATTTTCTATAAATAATTTTTTCTAATATAAATAATTTTCTTTATAAATGATACGAGTAACTTTTTCTTATCTCCTTCTTTCTATCTATCCCCTTTTCTCTTCATCTCCTCTTCTCTTTTCTTTCTCTCTCTCTTTCTCCCCTTCCCCTCTTTCTCCCCCTCTCTCTCTCTCCTATTTCTCTCTCTCCCCCTATTCTCTCTCTCCTCTTGTCTTCATTCTCTCTCTCTCCTCTGTTTTCTCTCTCCCCTCTCTCTTTCTCTCTCTTTATCCTCTTTCTATTCCTTTTTCTCTCTCTTCTTCTCTCTCTCCTATCCTTCTTTTCTCTTCTTATCTCTCTTCTTTTTTTCTCCTCCTCCTCTCTCTTCTCTCTCGCTTTAGAGAAAAGAGGAGAAAAGAGATAGAAGAAGGATAGAGATTGAGAGAAGATTGAGAGAGAAAGAAAAAGAGAGAGTAAGAAAAGAAAGTGAAAAAAGAGAGAAAAAAGAGAAAAAGAGGAAGAGAGAAAAAATAGGAGAGAGAAAGAAGAAAAGGAATGAGAGAGAGGAAGAGAGAAAAGAAAAAAGAGAGAGGAAAAAAGAGAGGGGAGGGAAAGGAGAAAGAGAGAGGAAGGAAAGGGGAGAGAGAGAGAGAAAGAGAAAGAGAGAGAGAAGGAAAAAGAGAGGAGAAAGGAGAGAGATATGGGAGAGAGAGATAGGAGGGAAGAGAGAGATAGGAGGGGAGAGAGAGAATGAGAGATAGAAAAAGGGAAGAGATAATTAGAGAGAGGAAGGGGAAGAGAGAGAGAAAGAAGAAAAGAAAAGAGAGAGGAATGGGAGAAAGAAAGAGAGAAAAGAAAAAAAAGAGAGAGAGAAAGAGAGGGGAGAAAAAGGAAAGACAGAGATAGAAAGAAAGGAGAAGGAAGAGAGAAAGAGAAAGGAAAAGAGATGAGAAATGAGAGAGATATGGGGAGAGAGAGAAGGAGTGGAGAGGAGAGGGAGATAGGAGGGGAGAGAGAGAGAAGGAGGAGAGATAGAAAAAGGGAAGAGATGATTAGAGAGAGGAAGGGGAGGAGAGAGAGGAAGGGAGAAAAAGGGTAAAAAGAGAGAGAGTTAACGAGAGAGCAGAGAGAAGGAGAGAGAAAGAGAGACAGAAAGAAAAGGATAGAAAGGGAGAGAAGGAGAGAGAGAAAGATGGAATGGGAGAAAGAGGGAGAGAAGGATAGAGAGATAAGAGACAGAGAAAAAAAGACAAGGTAGAGAGAGTGAGAGAGAGAGGAGGGAGAGAGAGAAAGAGAGAAAGAAAAGGAAAGAGAGAGATAGGGGAGAGAGGATGAGAGAAAGAGGGAAGAGAGAGAGAGAAAGAGAGAGAGAGAGAGAGAGAGAGAGAGAGAAGGGGAGAGAGAGAGGAGGGAAGGAAGAGGGAGAGAGAGGGAGAGGGGAGAGAAATAGAGGAAAAAGAAGAGAGAGAAGGGGAGAGAGAATAGAGAGAGGAAGGGGAGAGAGAAAAAGAGAGGACAAAGAGGAAGAGGAGAAAAAGGAAAATGAGAGAGAGGAGGAAGAGAAGGGAAAAAGAGAGATAGGAGGAGAGAGAGAGAAGGGAGAAAGAGAGAGAGAGAGAGAAGAAGAGAAAGAAGGGAGGGAGAGAGGAAGAGATGAAGGGAGAAAGGGAGAGAGAGAAAGAAATAGAGAGAGAGAGTATGTAATTTGATTTCGAAATTAGGTTTTGATTTGGTTTTGGTTTTGGTTAACCGGTTAAAAATCGATTTTTTTATTTGGTTTTGGTTAACCAATTTTAAAAAATATAGATATGGTTTTTAAAATTATTTCATTAAACTGGTTAACCAAAATATGGTTATGATTTTTTAACCGGTTAACCACATTTTGATTTTTTTATGAACACCCCTACTCGTATAAATGCGCTCTGGTTCTCACTGATTATTCTTGTCATTAGTGGCTGTATTCTGTGGACTATGATCTTAGAAAATATCTTGTAGAAGGTAGTCCTTAAAGAGATTGGTCGAATCTGTTGCATTGAAGAAGCGTTATTTACTTTTGGAATGATGCAAATTTGAGTATGGTTAAACCCTCGCAACATTCGCCCCTCTGAAAAGAAACTCCTCACTACTTCTTTGATATCTTGACCAATTATACCTTAAAATAATTGAAATTTTTTTCCAGAAAATCCATCATCACCTGGGGCTGCTTCAGGGATATTGAGAAAATCGCTCTTTTGATTTCTTGGTCAGTGATAGGTCGTTGTAAATTTCTGTTCATACTGGCCGAGATTTTGGGTTCTAAATTTTCCATGAGTAAGTAAGTATTGGTAGGATTACCTTGCTGAAAAAGGTCTTGATAGAATATTTGAGTTTGCTCACCAATTTCATGTTTTTTTTATAAAGCCATCCTCCATTTCCGTCCTCCAACCGCTAAAGCTTGTTATGTCTATTTCTCATTTGAAATTTAGTATGGAAGAAATGAGTGTTTTGATTTCTCCAATGAAGTCAATGAGCCCGTGATTTCTCCTTCCAATATCGTTCTTCCAACTCTAGAGCTTGGGATAATTCTTCCTCTAGTTGTAGGATCTCCTCCTTGTTACTTTCATTTATATTTTGTTTCTTTTCAGCCAGCCGCTTGGATAACTCTTCTGTTAGTTTTCTTGTATTTGACACATTTGATTTTTGCCATTCTACTACGCGATGTCTACAGAGCTTGAGTTTTTGAAAAAGAATGAACATTTTAGAGTCAATTATTGTTTTCTTCCATACCTCATCAACAATTATGGTAATTTCAGGATTAGTGCACCATCGTTCCTCGAAGCGAAACTTGTTCTTCCTTTTCTCTTTCTCTGTTTCAGTAGAAAGTAGAATCAGTCTATGATCAAACCCAACATCTTTCATGTGTGTGAGGATAGCTTGAGGAAAATTCTGTTTCATAGTAACTGAGAATAGGTATCCGTCAAGTCTTTCTCTAATTGCTCGATCTCTATCACTACGCTTCCACCAAGTATTTTATTTCTAACATAATCCAGGTCAATTAGTTCTGCCGAGTTAATGAAAGAATTAAATTGTGCAATTGAATTTAATTGTTTGTTCCTTCCCCCTTCCTTTTCATGGCTGCCAGCAATAGCATTAAAATCTTCAATGACCACATAGTTGTCTCCTGTGATCGCTATAAGTTGTAGGAGTTCATCAAATTGTTGTTGTCTTATTGATTCTAAACTGTGTAAATGAATGGAAAACACATTCAAACTTTTTTGTGCTGGGTACCTCTTCAATAGTAAAATAAATGCAAAAGAAAAGAGTTTTTTAATTGTTAATTTGACTCCTTTGAACCACCACACTGCCAAATCTTCTGTAGTACCACTCGGAGCCACACAGTAACCATACTGGTATCCACAACTTCTTCTTTTTTGTTCAACAAATGAAGTGGTATTTTTTGTTTCACAGAGAAATACCACTCCATGGGAATGAGATTTTTGAAAACCTTTTTTTATTGTGAATTGCCAGGGGTTTTCCCAAATTCCGACAATTTCATGTTAGCATCTTCATGGACACTCGGGTGTCATTTTTGGATTGACACCCTCCACTTCTTCAGCTGTATTTACTTCATCCAAGCATATCTTCTTAGATCCTTCCAAACCAGCATCATCAAACAGCCCCCTTTTAGCTCTTATCACTTTTCCATAGTTTCCATTTTTCTTCCTAGCCATATTTTCCATTTTATATGTCCCCACTTGTTTTTTCATCCCATTTTTCTCCTGAACCTTGATGGAATATATGTGGCATTAAATTAGAAGTGTTACCTAATAGTGAATGAAGCTCATTCTACACCAGATTAACAGTATTAAGGTATCTAAATTTGGATTCAAATGAAGCTCCATTAATAGTAATAACCACAATATCATTATCATCAAGTTCCTTCAAAGTTGATTCTCCTGTGTCCCCCATTTGTTCCCTGTTTGCAACAGCCAGTTCCTTCTCCTTCTCTGGTATCGATTGCGAGTGATTTGAGTTGCTGACTACTAATGTCTCCTTGGAATTGTGCTCTCTCATGCTGAGTTTAGAAAATTCCTAGAGAAGATTGACTAGCGTGGATTTTCTGGGCTCTTTACGCTCCTTGTTGAAGTTATTTGTTCCTTCATTCTTCTTTTCTCCGTCCCTCCAACCGAATTGATCAACCTTGAGATTTTCTGTAATTCGGTTTTCTCCTTGTTTTTCTTCTACAATATTCTCCAATAAGAATTCACATGTTCTGTCTTCGTGTCCGAAATAACCACAATACCTACAGTAATTCTTAATTCTTTAATAACGAAAATACACTTTAATTTTCGTGCAGCATTCGTGTGGCATCTATATGAATTCTTACTTTTACAATTCTTCCTTCCCTCCCACGGACATTGAAAAAGTCCACTTCCAAAATTTTTCCTAGCCTAGCCCCAATTGTGTCCAAGTTCTAGGGTTTAACATTGTTCAGAGAGTCTCCAGAATTGGACTCAAATAGGAATTCGAGAATAATCTTCTGCTTCTATCTCCATTCTTTCTCACCATCTCCGAAAGTGAATGATGTAATTTTTGAACAACCATGACGATCCTCTCTCGATTCTGATCACATCAGTTTCTTTATCAAAAAAGAATTGGTATATATTATCCCCATGGTCAATAACTCGAAAACCCTTCGGTCTCCTCCATATAATTCCCAAAGCTACCTCTATTTTATCTATTGTGAATATTGAGTCTGACATTAGTCTCCCTACTAGATTTTTTTCACAGTTTTTCACTTCTGCCTTAATGTCTTTTTCATTGAAGTGTAGATCATCAAAGCCTTCATCATCACGTCTATCTCTACCCCTCTAAAACTCTCCTAGCTCTACCATCTGGATTGAAAAGAATAATTCTGTCGCAGCACACACTTTAAAACACATAGCTTCGATAAAATTAAATGTATTACTCTTTTAGGAGAAACCTAGCAAAGAACACAAATCCTTAGATACAAATTTTTAAACAATTTACCTTTATTATAGCATTTTAAGTTTTATTAATATTAATAACAACATGTAATTAATATAATAAAAAATATTTTACATTATTAAAGCTATATCAAAATTAATATATTCATATACTTATCAAGTACCCTTCTTTAATTTTGTCTGTTGGATTTTTTTTTTATCTTTGTTCATCATTTATAAATATATTGTTTTAATGAGATTAATCTTGAACAGTGACAGATTCAAGGGGGCAAGTGGTGGCCTTGACTCCAACAAATTTTAAACTCATACTATTATAATAAGTGCATTATATAGATAAAATTTAATAGCGTAATAATAATAAAAAGAGTTAATATTTTTTATATATTAGAGTTTAAATTTCTCTATATACATTTATATTATTTGTATTTTTTTATTTCATTTAGAATTTTTTTTA
>NC_029779.3:17667458-17674062 GCF_000817695.3 Arachis duranensis
TAATATTGTTCTTTTTTAATTGGCAATTTGGTTGTTTTTTTATTATTTTTTACCCCCTATTATTATATAAAAATACTTTAGTATATTTTAAATTCATGTAACAAAATTGTTAGTGAGATTAATTTATATTATTTTATGTTATATTTTATAATAATATAAAACATAAAAATTTTATTCACTGCAATTAATACTTACTAAAGTAAATTAATTAACAAAATATTTAAAAATAGATAATTTTATATTTTATTAGATGATTCTTTTATTTGACAAGTATTTATTAAAATTGAGATCATTTTTTATTTGATAAGTATTTATTAATTTTTTATTTAAAAAATTAATTATAATTCTATCTATTATTAAATATATAATACTATATTTAATTATACAAAATTTTAATTTTTGATCCTTCCATTGTTAGATTTTTGAATCCGTCCTTGGTCTTAAAAGTCTTCGTTTAAAAATTAAATAAATAGCAGGCACAGAATCCATAAGCATACTAGGATGAGTATGTGAAATTTTATAGTTTTAGTAGGTTTGCCAGAGATGACAGTGAATGACGCCTGTTCAGTTCAATAATAAGTAATATGTTTAATGATTTTGTGTGTCATTATAATTTTATTAAATTTATAATTAAATTTTTATATAAAATATAATTTTATAATTAAATTTTTAATGATGTTTATTATAAAAAAAATACACATTTATGATTTATTATAATGTCTTTTTTTTCTTTCTTCTCTTTTCAGCATTTTTGTTCTTCTTTTTTAATAATAACAATACGGCTTCAACAATAACAATATCAGAATCCTTACTGATGATTCAAATCTTACTAATCAAATCCCTCATAATATGTCTCTGGATTCCACTCGCAAACCACCGGCACAAACTGATCCAAGAACACACGATCCACCAGTGTCTTTCCCTCCGCTGCTCCAACACCATCATTGCCATCAACCTCAAATGCACCGTTTTAAAATGCAAGAAACTCCTCATCCTCTCCGCTTTCCATAACGTCCACCAATGCCTCCCTGCTCTTTGTCATCGGATCCTGTCAGGAACCATCCTAACACTCCAACCTTCGCAAACCGAGCTCCATAGTGTCTCGCTGTACCAGCACCGAAACTATCCGAGTCCGTGGAGGACCTGGACCCGGCGCGTGAAGCTATTCCCAAAATTAATGGTGGTAGTGCCGGAAACATAACGTCGTCTTGGCAGAGTCAAAGACTCTCAGTAATGGTAGCAACAACAATGAAGAAGAAGAGAGGTGGATGATGGTGTTGGGTGTTGTGGTAAAGTGTTGAAGGAATACCAAAGCCAAACGAGTCTGTCTCAACATTGTGAAGCAATGACAATGGTGAACCGAGGTGAGGGATAGAGAGCGCTGGAGTGGAGTGTTGTTTTGGAAAGTGAAAAAGTGAGAGCGAGAGAGTTGGGGAGGGGCGGGGTGGATTCAGATAGCTTCAACTTTATTAAAACTGTACAGAAATTATATGAGATTAAAGATTATTTATAGATTTTATAATTTACAATTTTAATTATCAAGAAATACTTGTTATTTAATTAATAATTTATTATTTTAGTATGTTTATTTATATTTTATTTATTATTTAATTATAAAACGGTTATTTCAGTTGAATTAAGTAGACCAATAAATTAATAAATCAGTAACTAAAAGATAGATAAATATTATTTAAAGAAAAAAATATTTTTTTTAAATTGCATGTATTTCAAATACAGTGTCAGAAATTTTGTTATGGCTGTAAACCAAGTACAGTGTACCTGACTTATGCACGAATTTTGAAACTGTATGTATCTCGGATGCATAGTATTCGAGTTGTATTTTTTATGATTTTGACTGTTCTATACTCAAAGCCTTGTCCTACTAGGTGGGATATCGGCTACATGGATCAAACAACGCCATTTAACTTTATTAGATATCATGTATATGAAGAGACTGTTTACATATAGAACCTCGTTTGACCACCTCATAAATGATCTTTCTATGTCTTTCTCTGCCTTTCACTCCTTATCTATCTTCTATCTCATCCACTCTACTGATTGAGTACTTTTTCGATCTTCTTTTCACATGTCCAAATCACTTGAAATGCAATTCTACCATCTTTTTCACAATAGGTGCCACTCTAACTCTCTCTTTTATATCTTTGTTCCTTGTTCTATCCAATCACGTATGACCACTCCTCCATCTCTACATCTTCATTTCTATTACACTTAACTTATGTTTTTACTCTTCTTTGGTCATCCAATGCTCTGTACCATAAAATATAGTTGGTCTGATAGCAGTGCGATAGAATTTACCTTTAAGTTTTAAATGCACTTTTTTGTCACATATAAAACTCAGATGCACTCCGTCATTTTGACCAACTTGTTTGGATCCTATGATTTACATCCTATTCAATCTCTCTATTATCCTGTATGATTCACTCAAGATAATTAAAATTTTTAACTTTTCGTAAGATGTTTTTCTCCAATCTTGACCTTTGTATTAGGGTTTTTCCTTCGACGACCGAACTTACATTCCATATATTCCGTCTTGCTATGGTTTATGCGCAGACCATACACTTCTAGTGCTTCTCTCCATAAATCCAATTTCTTATTTAGGTCTTCCCTTGACTCTCCTATAAGGATGATATCATCGGCAAAAAGCATACACCATGGCACAGGTTCTTGGATATGCTCTGTGAGTACTTTCAAGACTAATGTGAAAAGGTATGGACTTAAGGATGATTCCTGATGTAATCCTATACTAATAAAAAATTCCTCTATCACTACCTTAAGTCTTCACACTAGTTGTAGCCCCATTAGACATGTCTTTAATTGCACGAATATATGTGATCCTTACTCTCTTCCTTTCCAAAACCTTCCATAAGACCTACTTTAATACTCTGTCATACGCTTTTTTCAAATGAATAAACACTATATGTAGATCCCTTCTATTATTACGATTCCTCTTCATCGTCCTTTTTAACAGGTATGTAGCTTCAGTGGTGGATCTGCTTGGCATAAAACCAAATTAGTTCTCTGTTACTTGTGTCTCTTGTCTCAGCTTTCGTTCTATCACATTTTTCCATAACTTCATGGTATGACTCATGAGCTTGATCTCTCTATAGTTTCTGCAACTCTATATATCCCCTTATTCTTATAGATAGGTATTAAGGTGTTCTTTTTTCACTCATATGGCATCTTCTTTGACCTTAAAACTCATTAAAAAACTTGGTTAACCAACTGATGCCTTTCTCTTCAAGGCCCTTCTAAACTTCAATTGGAATATATCGGATCCTACTGTCTTGCCATTTTTCATCTGCTTTAGATCTTCTTTTATCTTGAAGTCTCAAATCCTTCTGTAGTAGTCGAAGTTTTGATCTTCTTCCATCATGCATAACTGACCAAGGTTTGGAAGAGTCTTCTGTCATTCATTAAATAACTTGTAGAAGTAGCTCTTCCACTTTTCATTTATTTTCTCATCTTGAGCCAAAATCTCTCAATCTTTATCCTTTATGCACTTAACCTGATCCAAGTATCACGTTCTTCTTTCACGACTCTTTGCGATTCTATATATACAATTTTCTCCTTCCTTCATGCCTAAAGACTGGTAGAGACCCTCATATACTCTTGTTCTTACTTCACTTACAGGCACTTTTGTCTCTTTGTTAACCGCCTTATATTTTTTTCATTTATCTACATTGCAGTACAAAAACCACTCTTTTAAAGCACTCACTTTTTACCTTTATCTTTTCTTGTACACTCGCATTCCACCACAGGACTCCTTGTCTCTTGGTCCTATCCTTCTAAATTCACCAAAACTTATTTTTGCTATTCTTCTAATAACGTCTGCCATCTCCCTTCACATCTCCTCCGCACTTCCATTTCCTTCCCACTTTGCATCTTCTTTTACCCGTCTTAGGAAGTTTATTTGTTTCTCGCCTTTCATCTGCCACCACCTTGTCCTTGGATTCTTCGTATAATGTCTTTTCCTCAACTTTTACTCAACACAAAAATTCATTACTAGCATCCTATGTTATGTTGTTAAATTCTCTCCAAAAATAATTTTACAATTAATGTAAAATTTTCGGTCGACTCTCTTTAACCAGAAGAAGTCGATTTGAGAGTATGTTATGCCACTCCTACAAGTTATAAGATGTTCATCTCTCTTTTTAAAATATGTATTTGCGATGAGAAGGTCAAAAGTTGAGGAAAAGTCCAGAATAATTTTATTCTCAGTATTGACCACCCTGAAACCATGGCCTCCATGAATACTTTCATACCTAGTCACTTCTCTTCCAACATGGCCATTTAAATCTTCTCCTAAAAAAATTTTATCTCCCGAAAGTATGTTTTAGACTCAACTCTCTATATCCTCCCAAAACCTTATTTTGTGTTGTTGCGGTGCATATGCACTAATCACGTGAAAAGTACTATTTTTTACCACAAATTTGATAGAGATAATGTTACTATTCATCCTCTTAATATTCACTATGTCCTTTTTTCAATGCTTATTCACGATAATACCTATCACATTTCTATTCTTCTTTTTTCTTGTATACTAAAATTTAAATTAAGAGGTATTCAATATTTTAGCCTTTGCGTCGATTCATTTTATTTTTTATAGGCATATGATAATCTTTTTTCTTATTACGGTATCTATTATTTCTATAGATTTTTTTATTAAAATATCTGTATTTTAGGTTTTAACTTTCAATCTTCTGTAGTTTTAATCTTTATTTTTTTATTTATATTTAAATAATTTAAATAACAAAATCTCCCGAAAAAATAGATGAAAACGAAGACTTTTAACTTTTAAGTCAACTAGCTAGTCTATGAATGCCCAAATAAACAACGATTCAGTATATATATATAAAATACTAAATTGTTGATAAAATCATAATGCAAATGGGTAGATTCGGTGACTACAAAAAGAGGGATTCTTATACGATAAATGTTAGAGGTGATTAGAAATTTTTTGGTTATTATTTAATTTTTAATTTAATTTTTTAGTTAAATTTTTTTAGTTTAATATTTAGTAATATATTTTATTTTATATCTTAAATATTAATGATTAATTAATAATTAAAAATAATAAATTTTGATAATTTTTTAGTATTTTTTTTGTATATAAAATATAAAAATAAAAAATATAAAAATTAATATTTTTATATTTTATTTGATAATAAATAAAAATATAAATTATAAAAATTTAATTTATTTTTTTATATAATTATTTTTTATTCATATTTTATTTATTGAATATAATTTTATATTTATATGTCTTTATTTTTCTGTCTCATACATCTAAATAAACATATTGTATATCTTAATTAAACACGAATTTCAAATTTACAGGCACATCAGGTCTTTCAAACAAAAATTAAATTGAAAGATGGAGTACATAAAAAGAAAGGGATATGAATATATGATAGTGAACATAGGGTTTAATTTATTGATGTCAAACTTTCCCCACATGGAAATTAAAGGTTACTAATTATATGTATTTACTAACGAGTGCTACCCCTATTTTGGAAGTTAGATTACTGTTAGAATAATGTAAATAATTGTAAGGGGGAAATAAAACATTGAGATGAGGAGATAAAGATAGTGGATATAAGAATGAAATTAAAGCTATTTTGAACACAAACTCTAGTATATCAAACTTAGCTTTCTCTCACCATGCTGCAATGATTAGTTTACTAACAATGCAATTATCTATTTGGTACCTGCTAATAGCTAGCAATTAGCAACTAACAAGTGTTTTAAACGAAGCAAGGGTAGATTATTATACTTTATACATAGGCTCAAAGCAACTCAAAAATTTAGGCAATAATTATTGAAGGAGGGCAGCAAACAGAATAGGATATTACAATCTTAATTATTAGCTTATTACATCAATAAAGATTTTGGCAAAACATTCCACAAAATATGGTTATCATCGACATTTTTAAATTTGAGATTTTTATTTTAGAGGATAAAATAAAATTTTTTATTATTAAATATTTAAGTTTTTTTTAAAAACAAAAATTTTCAGGTCAAAACAGTCAAAAGTTTTTATTTTTGACTTTATTCATATTACTTTTATAAACTATACTTTTAAAACATTATGCCCTGCTCACATTTGATTTGTCATTAATTAAATAATTTTCTTGTACACTCATTGTAATCTTTTAATTGACATTAATACTAATTATTTTTTGTTTGAAATCATCACTGAAATTGTTCACCGTATAACTTTTAAGATTTCGCTCCATAATTTTATAATGGAAGGATATTATTTAAATTTTTCAATCACACATCAACGATAATATCAATTTTGTATTTAGTGCTATTTTAAGGAAATAATTTGATTTTTTAACAAAAAATTTAAATAGTAATAACCTATATGCATTGAGTGCTTTATTAGAAAAAAAAAAAGAATTTAATGACATTGTTGCATCTGACGTTTTTTAATGGAGAGAATTATTCATTAATCTTCTCAACAAAAGATTTTAGCAACTGTTGAAACTCACATAATAAAAAAATTGTCCATCATTCAATTTCAAAGAGTATAAAAATTCTAATAAATATTAATATAAAATATAAAATATAATTTTAAATT
>NC_029779.3:17674978-17675354 GCF_000817695.3 Arachis duranensis
TTGAATCTATATTTATTAGAGTTTTATGCACATGAATTAATATAATTTGCACTCCTGTTATCGGAATTTGTTATATGGAATAGTAAAATTTATTTGTTAAAGGCAATTTAGTATTTATACTGAAAAAATAATAGCTAAAAAAACTAAAAATTACTGTTTCTGATGAGTTTTTCTTATTATTTATTATTTTACATGTGACCAACTAACAATTTTGGATTTTTTTATTTTCAATAAATAGAAATCGATCAAATTTAAGATGTTTTGATTTTTTTATAAGATGTGTCGAAGTAATTTGAATTTTTTTAGAATTAACTATATAAGAAATTAAAATTTTTATTTGAAAAAAAATTATAGAATTATAAATGTAATAATGAAG
>NC_029779.3:17675414-17689899 GCF_000817695.3 Arachis duranensis
TTAAAAAAAATATTTATATTTTTTATAAATAAAAATATTATTAATCATATATTATTTTATTATTTATAATATTTTAACTACCTAACATTATTATTTTTTTTGTATAGTTATATATAACCCATTTAAGTATATATCTAAGTAGTCTTCTCTTGTATTATTTTTTTGGTGTCTAGTCTTCTCTTGTACTATGTTACTAGCAATAATAACTTAACAAATAAATCTAGTGTATGTTTCGGCGCCATTATTTTGTTAAAAAAGATATTTTTTCAATGAGAAAAGATCTTTTTTAATTTTTTAACGTGTTTGACAAATTTCTAGTAGCAAAAGTAAAAGTACTAGTAAAATAAAAAAAAAGATCTTTTTTGAGAAACTGTAATTTACATCTTTTTTTAAAAGATCTTTTTTCCTTACAAAAAAATGTTTTTCATGTAATAAATAAACAAAAAAGTATTTTTATATTGTTATACCCAAACATAATTGATAGATAAAAAGACTTTTTTACATGAGATATCCAAACATAAAATTATTTTTACTTCTCTATAAGATCTTTTAGAAAAAGATAACTCAAAAAAAGATTTTTTTTTTAAAACTCACCCAAACAAATTCCTAATAGTAATTGTTTTATTGAAATAACATTATAACCTTATATAGTCCTTATTAGGTAAAAAATATAAGCTATTTATTAGGTAAACCTTATTGATGTATAAAGCTACAAGATAACACTTTTTTAAGCTACAAGATAACACTTTTTCAAGAAATAAAATAAAAAATTAGACTCCATCTCACAGAAAAGAGATCTAAATAATATTTAAAAAAATTATATTAACTTAATTTATCTAGGTATTTACTCTGTTATAAGATTTGAACAAACTTCACATGGACCACATTATAATTTGAATAGTAATAATATAGAACACCCGATATATCATAGATTTCTGAATATTTGAGAACATGTAATGTATTTATGAATCAACTACAATCGTTAAAAAATAAAAAATATCATTTATGTTCAGTAGTTCTTTAATTAAAATTAATTTTATAATAAAATTGATTATGATAAACTACTAACAATTCCTTTAATTATATATTTGATTGATTGGTCAAGGATATTATTGGATGACGACAGTAAGAAGGACCTTAACCATTCAAAATACAGCTCATATTTCAGAGATTATTGTGTAAGATAAACCCCACGTCACACGTTACTTGTTTATATTAGCGCAACCTGAACTGGACCGAATCACAACAAAATAAATTACTAAATTTAACGTCTACCATAGATGTCAGGTAACAGTAGCACTTGATTGATAAATATTATTTTTTCAAATAAAAGTCTTGTTTTATTTGAATTATGATCTCAGCATAAATGTTAATCCTTGATCTTAATATATTTTTATCATTATAATTATTGTCTTCAAAATTCAAATTCTATATATCAGTTTTAAGATTTTAGCTAAATCATAGCATTCAATCTTCTTATTTTTCTTTTCTCTTAATTTTAATTTTTTCTCTATGCTACTTACATTTTTAGTCCTACGTGTATCAATTATTTATAATAAAATTATCTAATATAATAATATAAATTTGTACTATATAATATTTTTTATTATCATTAAAAATTTGATTCAAAATAATAAAATTATATAATGTAATAAAATTATATTTTTTTTGTGACTAATAAAATTATATAATATAATAATATATATTAACATGATAATTTTTTTTGTTTTTTAAATTATAAAAATAACTAAACCTAAGAATTTTTTAACTTGTGTTAAAAGGATCCAATTTTTAGGAGTACAACCGGAGTACAAAAAACGGATCTATGTATTTTTAATTTTTGTATTCTCAGAAATTGAACCCTTCTATTTATATATTCTAAATCAATCGGTAAGATTAATATTTTAGTGATTCTATAATTCTAAAAAAATACTATTTTCAACCCAATATCAAAAATAAAGAACCTCTTATAATTTCTGAGTAGAAACTAAAATCCGGACATAAATGTTAATCCTTATTGCTACTATATCTTTATTATTATAATCATTGTCTTCAAAGTTCAAACTGTAACTGCTACATCAGCTTCAGAATTTCAGCTAAATCATAGCATCCACCTCAGTCCTTATACTCTATTCTCTCTCAATCTCAAAATTCTTTTTTTTTTCTTCCTTGATGCTAGCTCTACTCTTAGTCCTATGTGAGTCAACCATTTATAATAAAATTATATAATATAATAATATAAAATTGTGCTATATGGTATTTTTTCATTACAGTTGATGATTTGATTCAGCTGGTGAAATCTCTAGGAGCTGATGAAGAACAGAACCAGAAAAATGGACGATCTGTCTTCGTGCAACCTTCTTTGTGAAGAAGAAGAAACATTTTTGGAATTGGAAAGAGATGAAGAATACTCTGCCTTTCAATCAGGAATGGATCATCAAGGTGTTTCAGAGAATGAGGATTTGGGGGTTCTGCTTGAGAGAGAGATCCGTATTGGGTTCCGAAAAGATGAGACTTTTGTGTTTGAGGATTGGATGAAACGTTCCCGCACAGATGCAATCAATTGGATTCTCAAAGTTAGTGCAAAATATTCACACTTTCCTTGTAATTTTGCTTCACCTTTATTAATGAAAACTGCAATCAGAAAATTTTGATTTTTTGGGGCTTAATTTTGTCTCTAATTTGCAATGGTAAATGAGTCCAGACAAGAGCAACATTGGGATTTCGCTTTCAAACGGCTTATTTGTCTGTCACATATTTCGATCGGTTCCTTTCCAAGCGGTCCATTGATGTAAGCTCAAATTTTGAAGGTGATTAATTTTAAAAGCTTTTGCCTTTTTTGATTGAATTCTTCGTTTTTGTGCAGAGTGAAAAGGAGTGGGCAATCCGGTTACTATCAATTGCATGCCTTTCTTTGGCTTCAAAGATGGAAGAATGCAGTGTGCCTGAGTTATCAGTGTTTCAGTCAAAAGATTACTGCTTTGAGAGCAAAGTGATTAGGAGAATGGAGATTTTGGTGCTAACCACATTGGATTGGAATATGAGCATTATAACCCCCTATGATTTCCTTCCTTATTTCATCACAAAGTTCTGCAATCAACCCCCACCAACTACCACTTTTTCCAAGACCATGCAACTCATCTTCACCACAATCAAAGGTGAATTTTCTGCATTGGAATGACCTTTTCTTTTTACACTTAATTTCTGTTTATTAATGCAAATGTATGTTGTGTTGCTTTCTGCAGAGGTGAGCATAATGGATCACAAACCATCTGTTGTTGCAGCTGCAGCTACTTTGGTGTCATTGGATCAGCAACTAACCATAGAAGCTGTAGAGTTGAAGATTAGTTCAATTCCTCAACATAGGTTTCTTGATCCTGTGAGTTCCTATTTATTTTATTTTTCATTAGCACCAAGATCTTAGAAAAGATATATTACTAATTACTGCAATTTTTTCTTTGTTTGGTTTTCCTTCACAGAAAGATGTATTTTCCTGCTACAATCTAATTCAAAGATTACAAGAGGAGAATAATACAAGAAGAGACAATAACGTTTTGCATACGCCTAGTCCTTCAACAATTGACATGATAGAGAGCTCTCTAATTACTTCTTCTGCTGCTGTCACAAAGAGGAGAAGACTCTCATTTAATGATGATCAAAGTTCTGAAGGGAAGGGACTTGACTAGGGAGAAAAAAGAATTCCAATATTTTCAATTAATTCTTTTTTTTTTCTTTTTTTTTTTTTAAAAGAAGTATCAATAAACTTATGTGAAGGAAGAGTCCATCTTTTAGGGTCACTTTTCACTCTATAGTCTCAGCCTGAGGCTGGCTTGAAATAGAGATGGAGAAAGGTATCGATTGTTACAGCTCTAGATATTATTTAGGATTTGATTTGATGTGTCCCTGATGAACCAGCTAGGAAAGAAGTAACAGAAGGGGGTAAACACTAAACAGCAATAAAACAACCAGGTTTTGGGCTGCATGTTCAAGTGGTCAAGTCACCAAGTGGAAGATCTAGAATGCTCTTTTTAGTTTTTTACCTTTATATTAATTTTTTATTTCTTTCAATTATTCTTATTGTATAGTTATTTTTTTCTTTTTAATGTTGGTCATTTTAACCTTGATATCCAATTTCATAACGGATATTGTCATGTCGCTTGCAACCTACTTTTTTGATGGATGCTTTAGCAATGTCTTCAAAAAAGGTGGAAAAAGGGAAAATAGAATTCGGTTGGTGTGATTGCGGGGATGGTTGGTGACTTTGTGTTGCATTTTGGCCATCACAAAAGTTTTTTCAAAGATGGATGTGATTAATATTTGTTTGACTGTTTCGGACTTGCTTTCAAGATATGGACCTACAGTATTTCATTGCTTGCAAAATTTATTGGCTTGGTTTTGTTTATGGGGTTGTTGTGTTTATTGCTTCTTGATTATGGATTGGAGAAATAGACTTCTTTACATTTGCCACATCCTTAGATGTTTACTAGGAAGAAGAAAGAAAAGTGACAGAAATCACAAATGTCTTTTTTTTTTTCTTTTTTCCCAGTGAAAGTACTTGTTGACTTGAGAATTTAACTAAGGTTGTAAAAGAAGCCAGCGAATTAATTGGTTAAAAAATAATAATAAATGATTGAAAGTAGTTACGGGTTGTGGTATTAATCTACGGATCTCTACCAAATCATGCGGTGAATGTGCTATATTCTGTTGCCTATAATTGTGCCTTTTCAGTTTCCATAGAACTTACCATACCGTACGTGTCTCTCTCGCTATTTTCCGATTTGACAAGTATGTGAGTAGTAAAGGACATTTGAATACGGAAATGTCATTAATTTTTTATGAGTGTTAGGGGGAGGCATTTTGTCAAACTTCGATATTGACACTTATTCACACCCCCATGAGATACGATGATGTGACCAATAATCTGAAGCCAGATATACAACTCCATCAGTTTTGATAATGTTGGTCATATCTCAAAAAATAAAAATAATTATTGTTATTTATATTCTGCAAAATGCTACATAGTTTCTTTACGATGGAAAAGAATGAACGGTGAGATATTGAAGGGTCAACTAGAAGTCCGTGAGATGATTGGGATGAGTGGTCAGAGTGGTACTTGTGCTGTTCACAACTGCCTCTGAGTTTCCGCAAAACTTGCCTTGTCTTGTGATTTAGGACACATTGGCGTCTTGCTGCAGAGGCCTGCCAACAACAACTACTTACACTGTGTGGATGGAGGTTGATTTGAGATGACATACATGCTCTTCTGATCAATACAAACTGAAGTTTCTTTAACAAGCATAGTGCTCTTAAGTCACACTTGCAACCACATGTTATTATATTTTTATATTCACTTGAAATGAAATTCACCGTCAAGAAAACAAGCAAGAATGCGGTGCGAAATTTTCACTGCAGTGGCTAATGTTATTCACCACAGAAGACATGTTTGGTGGTCAACTAAAGGAAGTGGCTAATCTTGTCCTCCTTCGTTAAAAAGAACAAGTACTTGGTTTCTTACTAGGGAAACTTCGGAAACCATGTTCATATTTTTCCAATGGTTTTCGTTCTTAGTAAATTTCCAAGAGATTGACGGGAAGGAACGCAGTGTTTCATTTGTATCTGAATAATTTTCACTGTTTAACCTGTCAAAAACACAGACAAGGTTGTCCTTGTGGAACTCCATTCCCCCTCTTTTTAACAGCTTTATTCATTTGGTTATTAATATTAAAATTTGAGCAACTAACAGTGTAGATTGTGGAACTCCAGCAAATGAAAGGAGTTAGCACTCCAACTACTACTATTCGGAAAAAGCATGATTGGGAAAATAGGAGTTCCCTTGCAGCCACAACTACCAAAGTAACGCAACCAATTTTGCTTCCTTTGGAGCTTGAGAAGCTTATAATCTGCTTATACAATCTAAAACAATTATAAATTGGTGTACTTTTATCCACTAATGCATAAAGGAAAAGCCCTTCCCCTCTACAACAACTGCAATTCACAATCCTCCCTGCCTTACTGCAGCATCAAAATTAACTTGGATCAAGCTGCTGGTGGAAATTTACTGATCAATAGACAGCAACAGCATACTGTGTTAAAAAAAAAGAGCTTAAATTCCAAGACGGGAATTTATGCATTTGTACTTATGTAGTAACTCTTCCCACTCATGTGTTCCATAGCCACGTGCAAATGATAAAGCATTCTTCCTTCATGTATGAGTTAAAATATCGTCAAAGACTTCAATATGGGTACCCGATGCGGATCTAACCAGAATACTAGTGGTGACAGACACTTGAGTGGTATCCTACTCTGTATGACAGATATCCTGTAAATTCGTAGTTTAAGCTGCCCTGCCCTCGGTTCATAGCCAGGCAATCTAAGTACATTTTTTCCACCATGGAAGGTGCCTCTCAAATCTCAAACCTCAAGCCAGATCAATTGGCAACTAGTAACTTATTAAATCCCATTCGATACAAGCTCAAGTCAACGATGAGTAAAAATACCACTCCTTTTCATCATTATATAAGAATAAATCAATTACATATTTTTATTTTTTAGTTTTTATTTTTCATTTTGGAATCTCATAAGAGAGTTATCCACAATGTGGTTAGAGTAAGCTCACTTGGGATTATCTGAAGCTTAGATATCCAAACTAAATTCTCAGTTAAATACTTAAATCCCACCTGGATGATGAAACCTGCATTTGATCTTTCGATATCCATGATGATGATAATTTCAACTTTACACTATTTCCTTGAACCAGCCACAAAAAAGTCTGACGGCATTACCAGCAAAGAACATGAACAACAAGCCTTTGTAAGGAATTCATCTGTGATTACTTAATAAATAAAAGGAAACTGTAGGCGGGCTACAACAAATCATAAAGAATAATAAATAAATCCAATTAACAGAAATTACATCCTGTAAAACACAAACTAACCTCATTGTATGAAATGTTTAAGTTTATATAACTTTAAATAGTCACAACAAGCATGCAAAATGTATATTTTCTCTCCTCCAACTCCAGCAACAAGTAGCAAGTTTAGCCTCCTCTAATTTGTTAGCCCACCAGACTTCCCACAAAGAACACTTGGTAAAATTGGTTTCTATTTAAAGAGGCAATAGGCAAAAAAGATCCTTGGTATACGTTTGAGAACACAGAATGAGGAAGAATGTACCTAATCTGTCTGCATTGATTTTAGGTAGATCCCACAGGTATCATTTTTAAAGCTGCTGCAATTGGCATTCCAAGGACTCCAAAGAAAACACTACCAAACCACTGCTTCAAGGTAAGTGGGGAGGTGTTTGCAAAGGTGCCCAAAAATTCGACAATTATGATTTGGAAGATGACAGTGCAAGTGAGGACCGCTACAAACACATAATTCTTCAATATACCTTCAAAAACATTAATCTTCTCCATATCTCTGGAACTGATCTCATTGAAAACCTAGCAGTAAATTGAAAAGCATAATCAGAGAGCATATTACAGGGATCATAGTCGGAGAATTTTTTACACAGGAAATTTCAGTGTGGATTATTACGTGCAATAAAGTCAGCAGACTATTAAAACCCAGCACTTTTTAAAATTGTGAATTATTGGCAAAGATAAATATTTCTGATATGTACTATGTCTATATATAAAAAGTAGGAAAGAAAACGCAAAAATGGCACAGAATTCATCTTGCTTCACTTGTGTTTAATAAAGCAAATAGAAATTGCTGAAGCATGAGTAGTAATAGCCATTCAAAGAGAGAGGAAACTGCATGCCAAACCCTGCCCAGAATGTAATTGCACACAAAAGACAAACACTGAATTCTGTCGAATGCAGTAATGGCTTAAGTTTACCTGACAGAACACAAATGAGTTGAAAATGAGTGTATTCAATATCAATTCTGAATCTGGTCCATCAAGATGAAAAGCTGCTTTTCCTCTTGTCTGGAGGAACCAAAGTACAGCAAACTGATATACAGACTGCCCCAAGATATTCCTCCACATCACATTACTGATAAAGTTTCCTTTCCTACCGACAGGTGGTCTTTTCATCAAATCATCAGTAGGAGGTTCAGTGGCTAGAGCAAGTGCTCCAAGAGTGTCCATAATCATGTTGACCCATAGAAGTTGAACAGCAGTGAGGGGAGCATTTCCTGTGAGGGGGAAAAGTGAGACCATAGTTACATGGAATGCAATACGAATGGGTACGCGATATGCGGTATGCCATATCTAAAATATTTTACGGGGAAAATATACATATGACATTCCGGTACGCAGATGAATTGGTATGCGGTATGCTACCTAATTGGTGTATTCATGTAGCTACGAGTGAGACAAGTATACTAAGAAATTACTGCAAAAACATGGAGAACATTATCATTACCAGTCAAACAGGCAGACGAGAAGTTGACAATCAAAGCAACAATGTTTACAGTTAGCTGGAACTGCACAAATTTCTGTATGTTTATGTAGACAGATCGGCCCCATTTGGCCACAGTCACAATAGTTGAAAAATTATCATCCAGTATTATGACATCAGCGCTTTCTTTTGCCACCTGAAATTGGAAGAAAACAGCTTTATAACATATGATTTAGTATAAATAATACTAACGATGATGTTCAGAATTGAGAAAATGAGTATTATTAATGAAGCATGGATCATCTGTTTGACCAAAGACTTTGAAAATTGTTGCATAAACAAAATTATGCAGAATCATTTACTCATGCTATCATGACCACATAATTTCAGTAATCCATATTTGAAAGCTCTATCTAAATATAATCAAGTTTGATTTGGAAATAAAAAAGAGCAAAGCATAGCCACTTAATTCCTCATGAAAAGTAGGAATGCATATCCCAGACAGAATTTCAATAATGGTTTTCAAATTTCTATAAAAGAAGTTCTTGGCATACCTCAGTTCCGGAAATGCCCATTGCAAGCCCAATATCTGCTTCATGAAGTGCAGGTGCGTCATTTGTACCATCACCGGTAACTGAAACAACCTCTTCAAACGTTGTCCTCAATTGTTTCACCAGGGAATGCTTATCCATGGGAGAAGATCGAGCCATCACCTGAAATATAGACATCTCACATGTTAGTCAAATTTCTTCTCAGTAAATGGCAACATGGTATACTAAAAAAACCACATAGGGGAGAAAATAGAGGGGAAAATGATTGAATCACATGATTATTATTTATTAGTATATACCTGAAGTTTTGGAATTATTTTAAGCAATTCTTCTTCACTCTTTTCACGGAACTCAGGGCCTTCAATTGCAATTCCATCCGTTAAAATTCCACATTCTCTAGCAATAGCCTTTGCAGTGTTTATGTTGTCTCCAGTAACCATCCTAACAGTAACACCAGCTGACCTACAAATGGCAACAGACTCTCGAACTCCAGGACGAACAGGATCTTTAATACCCACAATTCCTATACATGTGTAACCTCTATTGGGGATAGGAGTCTCAACTGAAAAATGATCATCAATATCCACATATGCAAGGCAAAGGGTCCGGAGAGCTTCATCAGCAAATTTTTCGATCGTATCCTTCAAGTAATTGATAGAGTCTTCTTCAAGAGGAACAACCTCACCATTTGAGTTCACAACCTTTTCACATGCAGCAAGAATTATTTCAGATGCACCTTTGCAATGTGCTCTGAAGCTACCTTCAGGAAGCTGTAGAACCACTCCCATGCGCTTCTTTAGAGAGTTAAATGGTTCAATTTTCACAAGTTTCACTGCTTGTCGCTCCTTGTGGAAATCACCTCCAAGTGACAGCCCAAATTCCAAGAGTGCAGTCTCTGTCGGGGATCCCAGAATCTCAACCTTCTCATCCATGTTCTTTACAACTTCTCCCCCAGTGTTGTTAAATATTGATTGAAGTAAAATTGTCACAGCAGAATCAGGAATATCAGATGAGAAATCAGAAGGCACTTTAGAGCCCTTTACTTCTTTAATCTTCCCACATATGCAAGCTTTTACAACAGTCATATGGTTAGTAGTTAGTGTGCCAGTCTTGTCACTGCAGATAGTAGTGGCAGAGCCCATTGTCTCACAAGCAGCCAAATTACGAACAAGTGCCTTATCATTCATCATCTTTTTCATGGCAAAAGCAAGACTCAATGTAACAGCTAAAGGTAAACCTTCTGGGACAGCAACGACAACAATAGTAACTGCAATAGCAAAGAACTCCACAATTTCCATGGCATCATCACCAGACCATGTCCACTGGGATCCTTCTCGCAGCTTGCGGCTGAACAGTCCTTGGACCAACACAGAAAAAGTCACAACAGCAAAAAAAAGGCCAATTTTCCCAATAATAGTAGCTACACCATTGAGTTTAACCTGCAGTGGAGTTTCATCATCTCCCCCTTCACTTAGAGTAGCCATTAGTTTACCCCACTGGGTTCTCATTCCAACAGTTGTCACAAGCATCTTGCACGATCCATCCTGAACTTTGGTTCCTGAGAGAAGAAAAGGATTTAGGTTACTGACATTCACTGGTTCACTCTCTCCAGTCAAACTTGATTCATTTATTAACAGAGAGAAACCAGAGACAAAAAGCCCATCAGCAGGGACCTGGTCTCCAATATTAAGATGTACAATATCCCCAGGAAGTAAATCATATATTGAAAGCTTCTGTCTACAACCATTTCGTGTGACCTGCACCACAATTTTTTTCTTCTCTTTATCTAGATCCTTAAACTGCAAGGATTGTCTGTAATCACTAGTGGCAGTAACAAACACCACAAGCAATATGCTTGCAACAATACCAAGTCCGTCATGTGCACCCTTGGGCCATCCTTCCATGACTATTCCAACCACCAAAGAGACCAAAGCACATACAGCAAGTATCATAAGAGTTGTATCTTGAAGGGCTTCCCATACATAAACCCAAAATCCCTGGGGTGGGCTTTCCGTGAATTTATTAATTCCATAAATATCTTTCCTCTTTTGCAGAATGTGCTCAGATGTTGATATGCCATCATTGACAGAGGTATCAAGTTTGTTAGCGATTCCTTCAACCCCACCATGAATTTTCAATTTCTTCACATCGCGTCCTTCTACAATTGATCCTAGCTCATCGGCGCAGATTTCAAAACCTGCAGCTTTAACTTCCTCTGGTACAGTGTACTCACTTGACAAACTTAAACCTGGAGGGAGGGAATAATTTCATATTAAGCAAACTGAAGCTTTTCGAACAATTTGAAAGAAAAAAAAAAATGCATGCAATCTAAATTTCTTACCATGGATAAACTGAAGAGCAGCTTGCGATACCAACACTGCAACTCTGAATTTCTCCTACAATTTATAGTCGGGAAAGAGAAATGATGAGATTTTACGATTATTTTTACAATGTTTAAATGGTCAAATCTCTTTTCTCTACGTGCCATTTAACCTATATTATAGTAATAGCGAGAAACAAATTTCCAATTTAGTAATAGTGTAAAGCACGAACTTAAGTAAGAATACACTTAATAACACCATTCAATTAATGTTAGTATACGACATTTGACCACCAATCCTAAAAATCCAGTCCTAACAAAACCAAACTCGATATAAACATGTTTGACACTTTGACAGCATCAGAATAAACTATAAAGCATGTGGAGGAAAAGAAAAGGAACCGATACAAAATTGACAATGGATCGAGCCAAGCAAAGAATTCGTTATCCATATCCTATATTCGTTTCTTTGATTCTACCTCCCTTGTTTGCAGAAAAAAGTTAAAGGCAAGAACAATTCCAATCCCAATATCAGCTTTTAAAATGTTCAAGTGCCTTAAGTTGATCATACTCAAAGGGAGAATCACAACACAGCGACCACTGATTTTTAAGTTTTCTGGTTGAGATTAACCAATAACCATTTGTCTGCATCGGTGTAGAATTAGCGCCAATATAACTTAATAAGGATTCAATTAATCTAATCACTGACATTCCGTTGACCAAAATGACCGTTCAAGATCAGATCAGCTAGCTTTGACTTCAAATGTAGCACATCACGTTTTGAATTGATTTAGCAGGTTAATCATAAATGCGCAAGAATATGTACGGATCGAAATCGGTAAAGTTACTTAGCACATTTAATTAGGATTTTGTCTTGATCTGGAAAGAGAGACAAAAAGAGCATAAGAATTAACAAAACCTGATTGGAGCGTCTGATAGCCTCAGCTTCGAATCGCTTAGAGAGGTTGGCAGTGAACCGAAACCTCCTCTTGCGGTTCTTAACAAGCCAGCAAAGCTTCCTCCATCTCTGAAGCGCTTCCTCCGATGAATTCTTGGCTTTCACCTCTCCGAAATTCTCATTCAGGTAATTCTCCATTCTCTTTGGTTTTTCACAGAGCTAGCTAGCTTTGCTCAAATTATAAAAAGCTATTATACTCTCCAGTCTCCACTATGCTCACTCAAAGCTGAAGTGGTTTCTTTTTTTTAGAAAGCGATATCAACGGCCAGGATTTAACTGCTCTGATTTCTTAACTGTCAAGTGGTAGAAGTAGGAGAACAACACCCCCAACCCAAGCAAGAATAAAAGAGTGGGAGTAAGCCTCTAAGTTCAGTAGGTAAGGCGCATAAATAATTAAAACAACTACATGAAATGGAAGTGTATAATAATAATAATAATAATAATAATAATAATAATAATAATAATAATAATAATAATAATGTTAGAGATACACTAAAATTAATATTAAAATTAGTTACTATTTAAAAAAATATTAAAAATTATTTTTTTATTATTAAAAAATATTATAAAATTATTATATTTCAAAAACTAAATTAAAAAAATTAAATTAATAATTAAAAATAATAAATTTTAATATTTATAATATTTTTTATTATTTAATTTATTTTATAATATATTTTATATTTTAATATATATTTTATAATCATCGTCAATTTTAATATATAAATAACATTCTTACAAATATCATCATGTTTTATAATCATAATTGGCAGTGGAGGGAGTCAATGGAAGTGAGTGGTTAGGTAAAAATAATATCTTGGTGTTTGTGGGGCCAGCCTGTAATCCCTCAATGTAATAGAAAATGGTTAGAACTTAGAACTGCTTTGATTTTCTATAGGGCTAAGGCCTAAGGAACGGGATTCCCGTTTCTCGTGTTTGCACGTAAAGAGCAAACAAGGCCGTGGCTTACGGACACACACGCACTCCACTGGCCACTCTCACGGTCTCATTACTCCACCTCACCCGCGCTTTCTCGTTTTATTCGGCCAAAGATATTGTTGTTTAAGAGTCAGTGTCCGAGACAATTGTTAGTACCTTTTTTTTTTCCATATTTTTAATTATTAATCTAACTTTTTAATATAATAATTTAACTATATGTTTACTCTATATTTTTTAAACATTAATAATTAATTACTAATGAAAAACAATAAATTTTATTCATTTTCTAATATTTTTCTACAACATTAAATAATATATTTATATATAAATATATTATTGACTAATTTTAATGATTAAATATTTTATTACATATAATATTTTTATTTTAATATATCTTTTATAAGAATTATTAATTGATGGTTTATTTTTTATGTATAAAAACATGGTTCTAATATTATTTTATTTTTTTCTTTGTTTTTAAAAATTCATCCTATTTTTAGTGTGTCAACATATAGATTATTATGATTAATCAATTGTTATGTCATTTAATCAATTTTATATGCGAGCAGATTAAATGTCATAATAACTAATATTAATGTAAATTAGTTAGTAGTTAATTAATATTTGAGTTCGGTTTGGGTATATATTAAATTTAGTAATTGAAATTTTTTTTATAGAAAAATATAAAATTTAGGTTTTCAATGTATTTATTAAAAGAAAATATTTAAAAAATTTTATTAATACTTGTTACGGTGGGTAACCGTAGATTAATAGAATAGATGGTGTAGGTTGGCCCAATCGTCCGCGGAGGGTGAACTCCGAGTTGGTTTACACGCTGGAGCCTCCTTTCGACTTGTATACGTGGGTGAATGGGGGGTGGTACCTGCAAAGACACTCCGATGCCTAAGTCAGCAAGGGTGTTAGCAGGTCTAGAGAGTATTGGGCTTAGAGATACCTGAGGGATGTCAGTGTATTTATAGTGGTGAGCCAATAACCACCGTTGGAGTAGTGCCGTATCTTTAGGGTGACCACCGTTGGAGTAGTGCCATATTTTTAGGGTGTTAACCGTCCCATTATCTTAGGGAGGTTAAGATATGGCTTGATGAAGAGGTTAGAGAGATTTTAGGGGCGGTTACTCATTTGAATGAGTATTTATCTGCCAACTAATCTCGTGCCCGACTTCTTTAGGACAAATCGTAGTCAACACCGACTTCTTGACACTAGGTCGGTGCGTAGTAAGGCTCAATCCTCTGGACTAAGTCTTTCTTTTGGACCTGGGCCTTTATTATTGGGCCAGGGTATGAACAGTGCCCCTACTTGAGCCCAAGATCTTTTAGAGCTTGGGTTCAAGTATTTAACTCGGGTTCGTAGCC
>NC_029779.3:17690009-17690998 GCF_000817695.3 Arachis duranensis
CGTCGTGTCCGTTAGGGATGTGCTTAGGGATTGATGGCTTTGGTAACGGTGCACTCTCATTAATGGCTGCTCCGCTTTTACCATTATGCCCCTTAGCGTGTTTATAAATACTTTCCCTCTTTTTCATTTTTTCGTTTCCGCAATCTTTCAAACTTCTTCTTTCCTTGTTCGTGCTGCATTCTTGCGCTTGGAGACTTCTGCTTCTTCCAACCTTCACTTTTCGGATAAAGGTTAGCTTTGCTTCTTTTACGTCATGCCTTGTGTTTGCATGCTTTTGTTTTGTGGGTAGATAGGTTGGTCTGTAGATTTTGGCTTCGTATCCCCCCTCTTTAGAGACCGTGTTTCTTGATTTTTCTTTTCGTAGGTTTCTGTCACCTTTCATAAAAGAAAATGGCTTCTGTAGATGTTCTTTCTCAGTGGGTTGATGTCACGGTCCTTGGGGAGGAACCCTTGGTCGACGCTGAGTTTATTACTCATCTTTGTACTCATCATAGGCTTTGTACTTCGGAGGAGGACGAGCCAAAATATGAGTTGATAACCCCGGGTCCGGAAGACCGGGTTTGTTTTGGGAGGGCCAATGAGGCGGCCCCTCATTTTTTCTTTATGTATGAATGTATGATCACCCGTTTGGGTGTTTTTCTTCCTTTTTCTGATTTTGAAATATCTGTTTTGCACCACTGTCGAGTTGCCCCTACTCAACTTCACCCCAATTCTTGGGGTTTTCTGAAGATTTATCAGTTTGTTAGTCACGCTTTGGACTTTCCGACCTCTTTGAGGATTTTCTTCTTTCTCTTTCACATGACTAAGCCCTTTAGTGGGCTAAATAACAAACAACAATGGGTGTCTTTCCGAGCCATACAAGGTCGGAGAATTTTCACCCTCTTTGACGAATCCTTTCATGACTTCAAAAATTACTTTTTCAAAGTGCAAGCCGTAGAGGGTCACCACCCCTTTTTCCTGGATGAGAATTCTTCCCCTCGCTTTCCCCT
>NC_029779.3:17691008-17693770 GCF_000817695.3 Arachis duranensis
TACTTGGATACTAGGAAATTCCTTCAGGGGACGCCGACCTTTGTTCGGTCGCAACTAGGTAGTAAATGCATTTCCTATTTTCGACTTGTTTCTGTCGACTTATTTTTTGCCGACTTGTAAATTTTGCTAATTTATTTCTTTTTGTAGATATGGCAAGGAAGAATGCTCAGGAATCTTACCAGAGAGTTCAGGAGGCTAAGGCAAAGTCTCGGGCCAGGGCCGGTGGTGCCAGGGCGATCGTCTCTCCTCCTCCTCCTCCTCCTCCTCCTCAGAACGTGGGGACTCCCTCTCAGCCCATTGTGATTTCTTCTTCCAGCTTGTCCCGACCACTTCCTTCTGCCCGACTTCTTTCTGAGCCAGAGAAGAAGAAGCGTAAGACTTTAGAGTCTGGCTCTTCTTTTGATGGTGGGGTTAAGGCGGATGCTCTTGCATTCGTCCGAAAGAACATCTATCCTCATATAAGCATGGATGATGTTTCTGTTCGAAACCACCTCACCATTCTGGCTGAGGAGAGTTTTCGGGCGGCGGGTGTTTGTGGCAAGCTTTTGGATATCTTTGAGAAGACTCCCCTCAGCTCTTTGGGGGTAACCTCGAAGGTTGAGGAGTTGGAGGGGAGGCTTCTTGCTTACCAGGGTCATGAGAGGGAGTTGAAGGAGGAGGTAGCTAAACTGAGGGCGGAGAGAGATAGCCTTCGGGAGAAGGAGAGCAAGCTGCGAGCTCAATGCAATATGGAGGCAAGTTTGAGGAAGGCAGCACAGGAGAGTTATCAGAGTTTGTTTCAAGATCTTGTGTCTGTGAAGAAGGATTTGCTGAATTCTCGGAATGCGTACGCCGATTTGGAGGACTCTATCGCTGACGGTGCCGAGGAGTCTTGGAGGATTTTCCTGGAGCAAGTCAGAGTTATCGCTCCCGACTTGGATCTTTCTCCTTTACATCCTGATAAGGTGGTAATTGATGGCGCCATCGTGGATCCTCCTGTCCCCGTGGTTGTTTCCGAGTCAGAATTGAAGACTCGGGGGCAGAGGATCATTGAGTCCCCTCCTCGTTCTGCAGACGCTCCGAGTTCTTCCGTTATTCCTCCGACTTCCTCTTCCTCTCCTGTGGATGCCTCTCTCCCCGGTCCTGGTGGCGCTCCTCCTGACTCTGGTAGTGGTGACCCATCTACTCTTCTGCAAAAATAATTTTTTATGGCTATATGGGGGCTCGGCCTGTGAGTCCCCCTTTTTAAAACTCTTTTATATGTTGTTTGGTGAGGTTTGAACGATTTTGGCCTTTTAAGGCCGCAAACAAAATATTTCAGCAAATGCCCTTTTTGAATAAGGGTTTTTAAATTAACAAAATAAATACCCTTTTTTGGATAAGGGTTTAAGTTACCTTATGTGTGTATGCTTTTTTAATTTTGATTTTTCAAAATCCTCTTGATCTTTTCCGAGAACCTTTCCTATTGGTTCGTCTGTTTTTCCGAACCTTTTTGTTTAAGGACTTTTAGGCAGCCTTTAAACTTTTTCCTAGGTTTTTCGATCTCTTTTTGTTATTCCTTACGCCCAACCATGTTTTATTGGGTTTTTACGACTTTAGGTTATTTTTGCGATGCGTTTTCTTCTTGCTCGGTTCGTCATTCCGACTTTCGAGTCGAAGTGTTTTCGAGCTTTCATACTCGGAGTTTCGTCCCGACTTATGAGTCGGGTTGTTTCCGAGTTTGTCTACGATCGGCTTATATAACCTCTTTACGCCAACTTGTACCTCGTCGTTTTATCCTGATGACCATCTAGGTCAGTTCATGGGATTTTCACGTTTTGTCGAGCTTAAGTCGGCGCGTTTCGTAGAAAGACTTAGAAAAAAAATAAAAAAAAGGACTTTATAAGAGATATTGTAGATGAAAAAGATCTTTATTAATTGAGGAGGTACCTTCTTGCTACTAAGGGTCTTAATAGCCTATTTTCCCTTAGCCTCTACTATGATGCCTCGTTAAAAACCCTTCTCCAGAAAAAACCCTTTTGGGAAAAAATCATGAAGTTGGGAAAAGAGTACATCAGGGAGTAGAGTTCGCTTTAACTGTAGTACCTTTTCATATTACAAGCATGCCACGATCTTGGTAACTCAGTGCCGTTCAGGTCGGTTACTTTATAATAACCTTTTCCTAAAACTTCATTAACTTTGTATGGTCCTTTCCAATTAGCAGCAAGTTTTCCTTCCCCTGATTTGTTGACTCCAATGTCGTTTCTGATTAAGACCAAGTCATCTGGAGCAAATGTTCTTCGAATGACTTTTTTGTTGTACCTTGTAGTCATCCTTTGCTTCAACGCTGCTTCTCTTATCTGGGCATCTTCTCGGACTTCGGGGAGCAAGTCGAGTTCCTCTTTGTGCCCCCGTATATTTCCGACCTCGTCGTGGAGAGTTACCCTTGGGCTTTGCTCATTGATTTCTATGGGTATCATGGCTTCTACGCCATACACTAGTCGGAAAGGTGTTTCTCCCGTGGCGGATTGGGGGGTTGTCCTGTAGGCCCATAGCACTTGAGGAAGCTCTTCAGCCCAAGCTCCTTTTGCTTCTTGTAATCTTTTCTTTAGCCCTGCCAGTATGACTTTGTTGGCTGCCTCGGCTTGCCCATTGGCTTGTGGGTGCTCCACCGAGGTAAACTGGTGTTTGATTTTCATACTGGCTACTAGGCTTCTGAAGGTGGCGTCGGTGAATTGGGTCCCATTATCTGTAGTAATGGAATAAGGTATCCCATATCTTGTGATGATATTTTTGTAGAGGAA
>NC_029779.3:17697061-17700113 GCF_000817695.3 Arachis duranensis
CTTGTTTTAGGGTTTCCCCTAGGTTGGCTCCTATATGAGTATTTTTCCCTTCCTCTTTGCCGACCTGTATCTCCTCGGTTTTTCCTCCCGGTTGTGGTCGCAGCTCTTCTCTGGCCCTTGCGCCACCGAGCTCTATTGTGTGAACTTCTCTGCCTCTTCCTCTCAGATTTAGGCTTTCATTGTAGCATTTCCTCGCCAATTTTTGATCTCCCCTTACTGTTGCTATTCCCGCTGAGGTCGGGAATTTCATGCAGAGGTGGGGAGTGGATACCACTGCTCCGAGCCGATTAAGGGTAGTTCTGCCGATTAAGGCATTATAAGCTGACCCTTCATCAATGACTATGAAGTCTATACTCAGAGTCTTTGATTTTTCCCCTTTTCCAAAAGTGGTGTGAAGGGGCAAAAATCCTAGTGGTTTTATTGGTGTGTCCCCTAATCCGTATAGGGTGTCGGGATAGGCTTTTAACTCTTTCTCGTCTAACCCTAGCTTGTCGAAAGCGGGTTTGAAAAGGATGTCCGCCGAGCTTCCTTGGTCTACTAGGGTTCTGTGAGTCGTTTGTGGAGTGACCATATATTTTATGGTACTCGCAGTAATCGCTGCGGCTCCCCCCTTTTTTATTTTTAATGGGTCTAGGGGGTGGCAGTCTTTCAGTGTTGCAAATCTCTCTGTATACATCCACTATAGAGACTTTTAGGGGAGTATAAGAGTGATATTTCCTTGGCCTTTCGAGACCGAGTTCTTCCTTTTTCTTGGCTTCCTTTTTCTTGGCTTCCCTTTCCCTCTCTTTAGTTGAGGGAGGGGGTCCAGGTCGCCAACTCAGGTCTCTTAATTTGGCATTTTCTTCCATATTGATGTACTTTTCAGCTCGTTCCTGTACATCACTTAAAGAAACGGGATGTCTTTTGGATATGGATTGCGAGAAGGGTCCTTCTCTAAGTCCATTGACTAGTCCCATTATGACTGCCTCTGTGGGCAGGTCTTGAATCTCCAAACATGCTTTGTTGAATCTTTCCATATAGGTTCGTAAAGATTCTCCGACCTCCTGTTTTATTCCCAGGAGGCTCGGTGCATGTTTCACCTTGTCTTTCTGGATTGAAAACCTCATCAAAAACTTCCTTGAGAGGTCTTCAAAGCTAGTAACCGACCTCGGGGGGAGGCTATCGAACCACTTCATCGCTGCTTTCGATAAAGTGGTCGGGAAGGCCTTGCATCGCGTCGCGTCGGAAGCATCAGCTAGGTACATCCGACTTTTGAAATTGCTCAGATGATGCTTTGGATCCGTAGTTCCATCGTAGAGGTCCATATCAGGGCTTTTGAAGTTCCTTGGAACTTTAGCCCTCATTATGTCCTCGCTAAAGGGATTCTCTCCCCCTAAGGGTGGCTCTTCCTGTTCGTCACGGGAGTTGCGATTTTTGAGGGAGGATTCCAACTTTAAGAGTTTTCTTTCTAACTCTTTTCACCGTTCCATCTCCTCTTTTAGGTACTTTTCGGTTTCCTTTTGCCGCTCCCGCTCTTGTTCTAACTGTTCCAGGCGGCTGTGGACTAACCCCATGAGTTCAGTTACATGGGGTAGTCCTCCTTTTTCTGATTCGCGCCCTTCTGAGGAATTTACCTTCGGGTTTTTTACTCCGGAGGTGCCTTCTCTATGCTGATTGTCAATTTCTTGGTGGAGGGCGAGGTCCGCATCGTTATTGCCCGTGTCCAGATTCTCTTGCTCAGAATCTGTCTCCACATGGCCTTCTTCGTGGGATCTGTCCGCCATCGATGGATGATCTCTCGGGTCCCCGGCAACGGCGCCAATGTTACGGTGGGTAACCGGAGATTAATAGAATGGATGACGTTGGTTGGCCCAAAGGTGTGGAGGAAGAGATTTCCGAATGAATGTGCAACTCGGGTGACTCCGTCCGACTTGTTTGTACGAGGAGAGGGGGTGGTACCTGAGAGGTGTCAGTGTATTTATAGTGGTGAGCCAATAACCACCGTTGGAGTAGTGCCGTATCTTTAGGGTGTTAACCGTCCCATTATCTTGGGGAGGTTAAGATATGGCTTTATGAAGCGGTTAGAGAGATTTTAGGGGCGGTTACTCATTTGAATGAGTGTTTATCTGCCAACTAATCTCGTGCCCGACTTCTTTAGAGCAGGTCGTGGTCAACACCGACTTCTTATATGAAGGCCGGTGCTTAGCTAGGCTTAATTCTTCGGATCAGGCCTTTATTAGAGTACATATTAGTTTTTTTTTGTGTCTTTTATATTTAAGGGCAAATCTGCAAATACATAATACAAATGATTATGTTTTTTTGGATGTTGGGCTATGCCCAACAAATCCAACCCGGATCCGTAATCCATGCCCGCCCAAACCCAAAACCCATTATGATAGTCTGTCTCAGAGTTTGACTGTTCAAATACAATTGTTTATCTTTTGGTCAATAGAGTTAAAGAGATGGCCAGATGGGTACACATTACACAAAAAGAAAAAAGATAGGTGCCACATTTGGGTCGTTACGGAGTAGTGTTGTTTGTAAGTGGGCTAATTATGTAAGATGTTCAAAAAAAATGTAAGATAATAAATTAATAATAATAAGAATAAATAAGATGATCCAAAAGATGCTAACCACAAATAAATTTTCAAAAAATTTAAAAATACAACAAAAAAACTAAATATAATATATACTTTAAAAATAATTTTAGAGATCAAATTTTGATATAAATTTTTGTAATTATTATTAAAAAATAAGATATTTTTATTCTTAAAATTTATTAATTTTTTGTCAAAGTGACTTTTTAAAGATATATTTTTTGTGAATGACCACATTTTTTTAAAAAAAATAAAAAAAATTTAGAGATCAAATTTTGCTTCGAATTTTTTATGCCTCTAAATATTTATTCAAATATTACCATAAAAATTTAGATCTAATAGATAAATTGTTTGCTAAATATAAAAGTTTCTTTGTTATTTACAAAAATATAATATTTATTAATTTTTTTGTTGTATTTTTAAATAATTTAAGAATATTTTTATCGATCTTTTAGGAATTTTTTGTCAACGAATGA
>NC_029779.3:17700264-17710457 GCF_000817695.3 Arachis duranensis
GATTAATTCTAAAAATGTTTTTTTGTTTTGGATCGACCTTTTAGCTAAGATTAAGTCATTCAAGTGTAGTAATGTTTAAGCTTTTTTAAACGCAAACTAAATCTACTGTCATTTTTTTTTTTATTGGGTTTTGGTGGATTTAGCGCCACCGCAATCAATAAATTTTCAATATCCAAGATGTTTAGCTAGATTAAGATTATAAAATGGGTAGTTTTTTGGTGGCTAAGGTTATAGTGACTAAGAATGGTTAAATTTTGATTGATCAATATACACATGATATGTGTAGAGTTGGATGAAAGTTGTTAATTAGAGTGATAGGCTTTATTGTTAATGAATAGTAGGGCAAAAAAGTAAATAGAAAGACTAAAATGATGTGTATATCATGTGGGTCTTTGTTTTGAAGAAAAAAAATATGTTAGTATTTTTTAAGTGGATAATTTCAAAACTTTAATGGTTGGGTTTTAGTGTGAAAATCTATTATAATGTTAGATCAATAAAAAGTCATCATGAGCTATTAATAATGAAAGTAATAAAAAAAACAACAACTAAATCATGCAATATTTATGTGAGCTCTTATTATTAATGTATTTGTGGCATGAATTATATGAGAGTATAAATTTATAAAGTGTTAAAAGTTATTATTATTATTATTATTATTATTATTATTATTATTATTAAAAGAGAAATTTTTGGAAATTGGTAATTTTTAGTAGTTTTGTTTATTTTTTGGTGAATATAAATACTAAATTATTTTTAACAGATAAATTTTATTAATTTATATGTTCAAACTCTAAAAATTTTGAGTGCAAATGATAATGATTTATATGTATGTATGTGCACAATTTTAATAAATATATGTGTAAATTGTATGTTTATTGTGTACAAAATCTTTATAAATATAAGTATAAATTATTACCGATTAAGTGTGGCCAAAAAATAATAATACTTGTTAGTCATATAGCACTGCTCTTATTAAAAATCTTCATAATAGTTTTATTAATAAGATTTACTTTTTAGTTTGTGAATCCACTAAAGCAGGCATCCGTAAATCTTAAATTCATAATGTCATACCTTCTATAATTTATTTAAATAAACTAGTTAAAAATCAATTATACCAGATTGTCTTAAAACTGAATTCACTTTTAATTTTGTTTGTTCTCTTAATATTTATATAAAAGGTGGTCCTTGTATAAAATTTTAAATAAATAAATATAAAATATGCAAAATCACCACGATTTATGAAGTAAATTGGTTAGTTTTTATCAATGTTTATGATTTTTTATGATATTAATTTGTTAATTTTTATTTAACTAAATTTTTTTGTTTTTTTATTTTTATATCCATCATTATACATATTATTTATTAATTCCATGATATAAATTTTAAAACTAAAGAAGAAATGGGCATTGACAAGCAGAAGACGTAAAAATATAAAATAAAAAGAATCATTTGTATTTTTTTAAAATATTCATGTAAAATTACGGTAAAAGATATTTTAATCATAATAATATACAAAATATTTTTGTATTTAGATTATCAAAGACGGATCTAGAATTTTTAATACGGAGGGATTGAATTATAGACAAATTTTTTAACTTCTTTTTTAGATTTTTTTATTACATAAAAGCAATTTAGGAATAATATATAGTTATTGAATTGGTTTCATCCAAATATAAAAAAAATCTTATAAATTATTTTTTGTAATATCATCTTTGATACAACAATTACCTAAAAGAGACAACAATATCAATAATATATTATAAAATTATAATGGACCAAAAATTTATAGTGTATTTAGTTACAAAAATTATTAATTAAAATTACTTGAAAACAAATAATAAATTATTAATTACTTGAAAGGCATAATACTCTGATCAAATATAAGATACAAACATTAAAATAAAATGATAGATGAAATTAAATAAGTTAAGATAAAAAAAGTTAGGTAGATTTTTTTTTCTTTTGAGAATGTAAAATTAAACGAAAATTGAGTATTTTTTTTACAAGAAAAATAACATCTAAGATATACAATATAATTACCGAAACATAATTTTGTAATTCGTTACTAATATTTTATATAATAATATAAATGTTAAACATGTTATTTTAAAAGAACAAACAAAATTTCTTAAAATTAGATATAGAGATGAATATATAAAAACTAATTTGATAAGTACAGGTCCTTTACAAGGAGATTTTATACCGGGTCGTGGTGCTCCTGATAATATTATTGTGGCTCAAGAAATTTTGAATTTCATGAAGCACACAAAATCCAAGAAAGGTACTCTTACTTTTAAAATTGATCTTGAAAAAGCTTATGATAGAGTGGATTGGAGGTTTTTGGAGAGTATTCTCATTGCTTGTGGTTTTCCTATCATCACTGTTAATTTGATTATGAATTGTGTCTGTGCATCATCTCTTTCTATTATGTGGAATGTGAATAAATTGGATAGTTTTGCTCCTAAAAGGTGACCATGTTTCTGATGAAATAAATAATAACAAGAACAAAAATGATAATAACTATGATAAAATCAACAATACTATTTAATAGTTATTTTTATTCAAAATAAAAATATTTTATTATAAAATTTTAATACTTTATAAATTTATATTTCATATAATTCATGTCATAAATATATTAATAGTAAGAGCTCACATAAATATTACATAATTTAGTTTTTATTTTTTTAAAATTATTCTCATAATTAATAGTTTATGACCTTTTATTGATCTAACATTATAATAGATTTTCACTAAGGCCCAACCATTAAAATTTTGGAATTATCCACTTAAAAAACATAACAGATTTTTTTCCTTAAAAAAAGTCCACATGATATACACATTATTTTGGTAAGTTTATTTACTTTTTTGTCCTTTAGTAATCACTAACAATAGATCCATCACTCTAACTACTAACTTCCACCAAACTTTTCACATGTCATATATTCATTAGTCAGTCAAAATTTAGCCATTTTTAGCCACTATAACTTTAGTCACCAAAGACCTACCTTATAAAATTACTTCTAACTTCTAATGCCAGAAGACTTTCACACTACTTCTATAAGTTCAGAAATTTTGATATTCAGCATTCATTTTGTTTGGATTACTCCTCCGATAAATATGGTCAAAATTAATTACGATGCTAACATCTTTTAAGATCATAATCTTATCAGCTTTGGCTGTGTGTTTCGGACAGAGAAGAATTCTTGGATAAAGAATTGCTATGGTTTTATTTTAATTTGAAATATTTTTTGGACTAAGCTCTTTATTATTTGGAGAGGATTTGTCTTTGTCTAAAAGAGTAGATGCAAATTAATCGTCATTAAAATTAAGGATTTTGATGGTTCTAGTTGAACTTGAGAAGGGGGTTGAATCAAGTTGGTTTAAAACTTAAAGTTTCAAACTCTGTTTTACTGTTGCTCGAGTTGCAGGAGATTATTTGAAATAGTCTCATACGTAGAACATTAAAAGAGGAGAGAAAAGGAGAATGAGGCCAGCATGTATCCTTGTTCGGATTCTCAGTGCCATGAATCCTACATCCAGTCTCCACCACAAACCATGGTGAAATTTCCACTATAATTCTCAGATTACATATACCAATACTATTGAATTAAATCCTAATCCAACTAGTATCTCCCTTAAACTCTCTTCACTAAAGCTTAGCAAACCCAAAGTGTTATCCCAACTTGGAAGAGAAATCTACACAGATTCAATTCTCACCAAGTGCTAACCCAACTTGGCAAGGGGAACTAATCCTAGTTCATACACCCAAATTACATCAGAAATCAGTGGCTATTTTGCATCACTCTTGCCTTTTCTCTCTTGGCTTTTGAACCTCACATAATTGCCTTTTTCAAAACAGAAAATAACGCAAGACAGCCATAACATAAAATCAGAATTAAGTTTGAGTAGAAGAAAGAGATTCCAGCTCTGTGTTAGAGATGGTGCTCTCAGTGTGTGTGCTCTCTTCCTTTTTTGAGATGTTTGAGTGAGGCTTGTTATATATCTTCAGCTAGGCTTCATTGTAGCTTCATCCTCTTTGCTTTTTCTTGCTGCCCGTTGGAGTGGTCCTTGATGGCATGCAGTCCTTTCTTCATCCTGCTCCACTTCCCCTGCTGTCCGAGGAGCTCCACCACTACCTCTGCTATCCTTGGTGTTTCTTTCTTCCTTGGCATGTTCCTCTTTTCCATTTTGCTCCATTTCCTTGCTGCTGCTCTATGCAAGTTTGTGTTTTGCATAACCACGATCCACAGCAGTGCTTTGGTGATGTCCTTGGGTTAGTGTGTGTGCCCTTTGTGTCCTTGCTTGCTTTTACAGAGCTACACTTGTCCTTGCATGATACGGCTGTCCTCATATTGCTTTTAGCAAATATATACATAATCATTTAATGTTGCTAAACGGTGCTATGAGGAATTGTTGGACTTGTTTACTTCACTAAGGAACAAAGTGAGCTGTTTTTCTATTTTCTGTGATGGGCTGATGCAGCATAAGCTGATATGCTTGGGCCTACCACAATAAAGCACACATTAAACAATATTGGGCTTTCAACCCAATTAAATGTTTGTCATCATAATGTGACCCAAAGTCAAACTAGGCTCAACAATCTCCCCCTTGATGATAAACATGATAAAATAGGAAAATTAAAAACAAATTTAAATGAGTTAAGAACACTTCCTTTTGATGACATTTGGATTGTGAGTAGCTCATCCTTAATGCTAATATTACTCCCCCTCAATCATGGCTTACATCTTAACCTGAAAAGAACTTGAAAACAGCCAAGACCAATATTTCCAAGCAGTATATCACAGTAATGAAAGCACAGAACAATTTACATTAAGCACAACACAGAACTATTACTATTGATTACTAAGCCAAAGCTAACATTTCCTTTCTTTTCTCCCCCTTTTGTCATCAAAGGAGGAACGGAAAAACCTGCACAAATTTTGTTAGTGGCCAGCACATATAGTTTAAGTAGTAGAGTAGTTAAGGTCTTTACAGTTATCCAAAATAAACTAAACAAGTCCAAAATGAAAACAAGTCATATTCGCAGATGAGATAACAAGGAGCTAGGCATCAGAGTTGGATTCATCAGAGGTTCCATCATCCTCCCCCTCATTGTCAGAAGTTGTGAGGCCAACCTCAACATCCTCCACAAAGTCTCGCAGAATCCGAATCCTTCTCTTTGTCTTTTTGAGGGCATTTTCCTCCATAACTTGGTTCCTTTTGCGCTCGGCACCATGAGTGAGAAGAAGGTCTGTCAGATTGATGAACTCTTCAAGCACATTCTTCAGAATGCGGGTCATAACCTTGATCGTAGTGGAGGTGGAAGAGGGAATCAGAGGATCCTCATCAACAGAGGGAACATCAGTGCTGTCATCAGTTTGGCGACGCCTGGGAGCTATTTTCTTTACTGCACCACCCCGTTTGATATATGAGTTACACTCTTTAGCAATTTCAGCCCCAAAATCAACATTGTAATATTGAAAAATTTTTGTAAGAAGCATGCCATATGGTAACGCATTTTTAGTATTGACACAAGCATACATATGTCTCACAAGCAAGTAAGCAAAAGAAATGGGAATTTTTGAAAGTAGTGCATACAGAACCAGTGTGTCACAAAATGATACTCGCTGAAAAGAGCCGCTCTGAGGTAAGAGGATGTGATTTACAATCCGATGCAACTGGGCACGGACTGGGCCAAGAGACTTATGAGTAGGAGTATTACCTTCAAGGAGAGGGATATTGATGCAGACAGTGCTTAGGGCATCAAAGTAAGAGACATTGAGCGTTTCGTCCCACTTACCAGAGGTATAGACATCAAGGCCTCGGTCCTGGTAATCTAAGGCCTTGCCTAGGTGATATTTGTCAAGAATGATCACTTTCCCTTTGACAAAAGACGCGATTCTCCCTTCTTTGTAGGTCATGTTGCTATAGAACTGTTTCACCAGGTCAGGATAGATTTTCTCTTTGATGGACAGTATGGGTGTCCAACCTTGACATGCAAACAATGGGGTAAAGTTCAGCCCTTTCCTACAGAGTTTGTCTAGATTGACAAGCTTAGAGGGACAGAGATTACGCTTGTACACATCTTTGTAGAAAAACAGGTAGTTCATGAGAGATTGATAGCGACGACGATCAAAAGACTCGTGGAAAAAATCAGCATAGAAAGACTTGTAAGCAATGGGGTTTGACAGTTTGGGTTCAGAGACAGAACGAAGAGGAAAGTCGATGACTGTACCGCGGGTATGGCGAGTCTGAGTAGGGCGAGTCTCTTCGTCTTTGTGAAGAGGCCTCTTTCCTCTGGAAGAGCTGGGTTTGGAGGAGCTGGGCTGAGAGTTGTTTGGCGGATGAGGAGGTGAAGGTCGAGGAGCAACGCCAAGGCGGCGAGCAGTGGTCTTGGTGTGAGCCATATCAGGAGAAGGGTTTGGTGATGATGGAGGTGGAGAGTGAGTAGGTGATTGTGAGGGAGAAGAGTGTGTGTGATCAGAATGGTGGGTGCCGCTATGGGAGCCTCTGCGAGCAGTTCTCTTCTTTCGAGCCATTTTATAGAGCACAGGTTGAAGAAGATGAAGGAGTGGAGATAGTAATGTGAATGGATGCATGTAGTGGGAGTTATTATAGGCTTGAGAAGTGTAAAGGTTGCACCTTGAAAAGATAAAAATCCAATCTTTGGAAAACGTTTTGAAAGTTACAGCTGTAACCTTCGTACGTTTGGAAATAAAGTGAGAAGCAAACAAAGGATGGAACTTAATAAAAGGATGCAATGTAAAAATGAAGCCCTAATGCAAATGTTAAAAGTTTGAGACGGCAAAAAAATTGAAGTAAGTCCAGTGGTCCAAAAAATTAAATTGAATTTAAGCCCAAAAATTTTTTTTTGAAAACCCACTATTCATAAAGGCTTAGTCAAGTAAATTTGTTCCAAAGCCCAAACCATTGAAAAGTCCCAAAGTTTTTATTAAAGAAAAGCCCATGCATCCAGAGACTGCGTCAGCACATGAAGTCCATCATTCAGATTTGAATTCAGTAGCTTATAGAGGTTTACTCATCATCTGCCAAAGAAAATCTCACCGCGATTTATGAGACAAAACACTAAAAATCTCATTAGCAGAGTCATTAAGAAAACAAAGATGAGACAAGAATGCCCAGTTCAGTTCGCAGCTTACAGAACCTCTCTTCTATCAATGGTTTGGTGAATATATCAGCTAGCTGACCTTCAGAATTAACAAACTGAATATCTAAATTTCCATTTTGCACATGTTCCCTAATAGAATGAAAACAAACTTCAATGTGCTTTGTTCTTAGTGCAAAATAGGATTTTTGGAAATTTTAATAGCACTCATGTTGTCGCAAAATAATGGAATATTAGATACTCTCAGTTTATAGTCAGCTAGTTGAGTTTTCAACCATAATAATTGAGAACAACAAGAGGAGGCTGCAATATACTCAGCTTCGGCTGTTGAAAGTGTCACCGTAGCTTGCTTCTTGCTGGACCAAACAATGAGGGATTTCCCAAGAAAGCAGCACATGCCACTTGTGCTTCTTTTATCAATCCTATCCCCAGCAAAATCTGCATCACAGAAACCCACTAATTGAAAAGAATCAGTCTTAGGAAACCATAAACCATAGTTAGTGGTACCAAGCACATATCGGATGATTCTTTTGATAGCTGAGAGATGGGACTCCTTAGGCTTTGATTGAAACCGTGAGCAAACTCCAACACTTTGGATGATATCAGGCCTTGAGGAGGTAAGGTACATCAAGGATCCAATCATCCCTCTATAGCGTGTCTCATCAACATTTCTATCATGTTCATCCTTATCAAGCTTGATATTAGGATGCATGGGGGTTCCCATTGGCTTAGCACAGTCCAGCCCAAACTTCTTGACAAGTTCCTTTGCATATTTTTCTTGATGGATGAATATGCCTTCTGTAGTTTGCTTGATTTGCAAGCCGAGAAAGAAATTGAGCTCTCCCATCATGCTCATATCAAATTCATTGGTCATTAGCTTAGCAAAATCTGCACACAAATTTTCATTAGTCGAACCAAATATGATATCATCAACATAAACTTGCACAAGAATGAAATGATCATGATAATTTCTAATAAATAAAGTGGTGTCAGTGGCTCCTCTTTGAAAGTTGTTTTTCAATAAAAATGAGCTAAGCCTCTCATACCAAGCTCTAGGAGCTTGTCTTAAACCATACAAGGCTTTGGCTAGTTTGAAAACATGGTTAGGAAAAGTTTTGTTTTCAAACCCAGGTGGTTGAGCCACATAAACCTCTCTATCTAATATACCATTGAGGAAAGCACACTTTACGTCCATTTGGAATAGCTTGAAACCACAATGAGCAGCATATGCAAGAAGCAGTCTGATGGCTTCCATTCGAGCTACAGGTGCAAAGGATTCATCGAAAACAATCCCTTCCTCTTGATCATATCCTTGAGTGACCAATCTAGCTTTGTTTCGGACTATGGATCCATCTTCACCCAATTTGTTTCTGAAAATCCATTTAGTGCCGGTGACTTTCTTTCCATTTGGATAAGGCACTAATGACCAAACCTCGTTCTTCTCAAATTGCTGCAATTCTTCCTTCATAGCTAGCACCCATGAAGGATCAGCAAGAGCTTCTTGGATGTTTTGAGGTTCAATCTTTGATAAGAGAGCAATGTTGTTGGATTCGGCTATTTTCAAAGATGAACGAGTGGTTCTACCAGTGGAAGGATTTCCAATTATGAACTCTTTAGGATAGTTTTTCAGAAATCTCCATTCTCTTGGTCTCCTTGAATGATTTGAGGATTCAGGTTCCTCTTGATCAATATTTGCCTCTGCATCAATGTTTTCTGCAGCAACAGGAGATGATTCCAAATTGTCTCCTGCAGAATTGGGATTATCGCTGCTAACAGATGCAACTTCATGAGAAATTGGATTTTGTGGAACTGGTTCAGTAATCCTTGGAGCCTCAACTTCAAAACCTGGACTATCATCAATACAAACACTGGGAACATTGTTAGATTCACAGAAAGTGACATGCATGGTCTCCTCAACTGTTTTGGAGTTCTTGTTGTAAACCCTATAGGCCTTGCTATTTGTGGAATAACCTAGAAAAATGCCTTCATGTGTTTTAGGATCAAATTTTCCTAAATTTTCTTTGATATTCAGAATGAAACACTTGCATCCAAACACATGAAAATAGCTAAGATTGGGAGGATGCCCTTTCCAAAGTTCATATGGTGTTTTCTTTAAAAACTTCCTAATAAGGGTTCTATTTAAAACATAGCAAGTTGTATTTACAACTTCAGCCCATAAGAACTTGGGTATTTCATATTCACATAACATAGCTCTAGCCATTTCTTGTAAACTTCTATTTCTTCTTTCCACAACACCATTTTATTGAGGTGTCCTTGGACAAGAGAAGTTATGTGATATGCCTTGTTCATCACAAAAAGATTCAAAGAATTGATTTTCAAATTCCTTACCATGATCACTTCTAATTGAAACAATTCTAAAACCTTTTTCATTTTGAATCTTTTTGTTGAAATTTTCAAGAACAGAAAAGGCCTCATGTTTATGAGAAAGAAAGAACACCCATCCAAATGTAGTATAGTCATCCACAATTACCATGCCATAACTCTTTCCTGCAAAACTTTGAGTCCTAGTTGGTCCAAACAGATCAAGATGCAACAACTCCAATGGTTTCTTAGTAGAGACATCCTCCTTGGGTTTAAAAGAGGTTTTAATTTGTTTACCCATTTGACAAGCATCACAAATGATGTCCTTATCAAACTTTATATTAGGAAGATGGTGCACGAAATTGTGTATGCCAATATAAATGGACTATTTAACACATCTTCGTACCACTAACCAGCAAGTGCACTGGGTCGTCCAAGTAATACCTTACGTGAGTAAGGGTCGATCCCACGGAGATTATTGGTTTGAAGAAAGCTATGTTTATTTTATTATTCTTAGTTAGGATATTAATTAAAATTATCAGTTGGAATTATTAGAAAAATAAAAGAGTGTGAAATAGTTACTTGTTGTGCAGTAATGGAGAATATGTTGGGGTTTTTGGAGATGCTTTGTCCTCTGAATTCCTGCAACATAATGCTTACTCACTTTCATAAATGCAAGGCTCCTTCCATGGCAAGCTGTATGTATGGAATCACCATTGTCAGTGGCTACCTCCCATCCTCT
>NC_029779.3:17710474-17711735 GCF_000817695.3 Arachis duranensis
GGAGGTGGTTGTCAGGCACACGTTCATGGATTTAGGAAGGTGATGAGTGTCACGGATCATCACCTTCTCCATAATTAAGCGCAAATGAATATCTTAGATAGGAACACGCATGTTTGAAAGGAGAAACATAAACAATTGCATTAATTCATCGAGACGCTGCAGAGCTCCTCACCCCCAACAATGGAGTTTAGAGACTCATGCCGTCAAAGTGTATAAAATTTAGATCTGAAAATGTCATGAGGTGCAAGGTAATCCTCTAAAAGTTGTTTAAATAGTAAACTAGTAACCTAGGTTTACAGAAATTAAATGAACTAAGATAATTGGTGCATAGATCCACTTCTGGGGCCCACTTGGTGTGTACTGGGGCTGAGACTAAAGCTTCTCACGTGCTTGGGCTGTTTCTGGAGTTGAACGCCAGGTTGTGACGTGTTTTGGGCGTTGAACTCCAACTTGTAACCTGTTTCTGGCGCTGGATGCCAGACAGCAGCATGATACTGGCGTTGAACGCCAGTTTACGTCGTCTATCTTCGCGGAAAGTATGGACTATTATATATTGCTGGAAAGCCCTGGATGTCTACTTTCCAACGCCGTTGAGAGAGTGCCAATTGGACTCCTGTAGCTCTACAAAATCCATTTCGAGTGCAGGGAGGTCAGAATCCAACAGCATCAGCAGTCCTTTTTCAGCCTAAACCAGATTTTTGCTCAGCTCCCTCAATTTCAGCCAGAAAATACCTGAAATCACAGAAAAACACACAAACTCATAGTAAAGTCCAGAAATATGATTTTTGCTTAAAAACTAGTAAAATTCTATTAAAAACTAATTAAAACATACTAAAATCTACATGAAATTACCCCCAAAAAGCGTATAAAATATCCGCTCATCACAACACCAAACTTAAACTGTTGCTTGTCCTCAAGCAACTAGATAAATAAAATAGGATGAAAAGAAATTAAGAAGCAATAATATATCGGAGTTTTAAGTGAATCTCAGATTCTTATTAGATGAGCGGGGTTTGTAGCTTTTTGCTTCTGAACAGTTTTGGCATCTCACTTTATCCTTTGAAATTCAGAATGGTTGGCATCCATAGGAACTCAGAATTCAGATAGTATTATTGACTCTCCTATTTTAGTATGTTGATTCTTGAACACAGCTACTTATTGAGTCTTGGCCGTGGCCATAAGCATTTTGTTTTCCAGTATTACCACCGGATACATAAATGCCACAGACACATAACTGGGTGAACCTTTTCAGATTATGACT
>NC_029779.3:17711820-17712119 GCF_000817695.3 Arachis duranensis
TTCACTGCTTTTTCTTGCTTCAAGAATCACTTTCATGATTTTTCAGATCATCAATAACATTTCTCTTGTTCATCATTCTTTTAGGAGCCAACAATTTTAACATTCATAAAATTCAATATCAAAAATATGCACTGTTCAAGCATTCATTCAGAAGACAAAAAGTATTGCCACCACATATAAATAATTAGAATTTTTCTTATTAAGAACTCTAAAAAAATATTGCCTCTTTATTCTAAAAATCTACTATTTTATTCATGTTTGATGATGATGAGAAAAATAAATTATAACTTAATTGGAGA
>NC_029779.3:17712233-17713780 GCF_000817695.3 Arachis duranensis
TTATCACAGAGTTAAGGCAAAGATTAGAACTCAACGACCTTTATTTTGGGAAGTGGATGTTCCTCTAGTCTGTGGGGTGCTTGGTTCTTCAAGGAATAGCTTCTGACGCTTCAGTTCCTTCAAGTCACATCCTTGCTCTTCCTGTTCCCTTAGGTGCCATGATCTTGATGAGTTTTAGCTCGGTGATCATGGCAAATCACACCAAACTTAGATGTTTGCTTGTCCTCAAGCAAAAGAAAGGATAGGAGAGGAATAGAGGGAGAGGCAATTTCGAAACTCAAAAGATATGATGAGTTTGAAAAAGATCTGAAAAAGAGTTGGATTGGAAAAAGATTTGTGTTTATGGATTAAGATATATTTGATATTTTTGAAAAAGGGATTTTAAAAATTAGTGTTTTTAGAAATTAGGATTCAAAGCCATAAAAAAAGGTTTTGGAAATTAGGGTTTTTAGAAAACTAATTTGATTTGAGGGATGACAATTTGAAACATGTGTATGCAAGAAATCATGAATTTAAACATAAAAAATTAGAAAATTTGTGAAGGAAAATGAATTTTACCTCCTCCCCACCATTCTGGCGTTAAACGCCCAAATGCTGCTTGTTTTGGGCGTTTAACGCCCAATTGCTGCTTCTCCTGGGCGTTTAACGCCCAGCTGTTGCTTCTTTCTGGCGTTGAACGCCAGGAAGTCCTTTGTCACTGGGCGTTTTTCTGAACGCCCAGGACGCTGTCAATCTGGCGTTAAACGCCCAGAAGGTGCTTCTTTCTGGCGTTCAGCGCCCAGAAGATGCTCCTTTCTGGCGTTTAACGCCCAGATGGCTACCCTTACTAGCGTTGAACGCCCAGTGGGTGCTTCTTTTGGGCGTTCAACGCCCAAAATGTTTCTTACTGGCTTTTTCACGCCAGTGAGCTTCCAAATTCCCTTGTAACTCTGTGAATCCAATCAATTGCTATTTACCTTTTGAAGATACTTTGACATATACATGTAAAAATTAATTAGCAAAGACAAATAAAATTAAATTTTGTGAATGGCTGGGTTGCCTCCCAGCAAGTGCTTCTTTATTGTCCTTAGCTGGACAGTGAGCTCTCATGGAGTCTCACAGATAATCAGAGCAAGATTGGGACCTCCCAACATCAAACTTAGAGTTTGAATGTGGGGGTTCAACACCAAACTTAGAGTTTGGTTGTGGCCTCCCAACACCAAACTTAGAGTTGGATTGTGGGGGCTTTGGTTGACTCTGCAGTGAGAGAAGCTTTTCATGCTTCCTCTCCATGGTTACAAAAGGAGAACCTTGTGTCTTATAGTTTGCAATGTCTGCAAACCACAGAGCTTCCTGAACAGCAAACAATTGCTCATCCGGAAAGGTTTCAGAGATCTCAGTAGGAGGGAGGGATGCTCCTGCTACTGGATCTATCCGGGACAGGTGATCAGCTACTTGATTCTCTGTTCCTTTTTTGTCTCTTATTTCTATATCAAACTCTTGCATAAACAACACCCATCTTATGAGCCTGGGCTTTGAATCCTGCTTTGTGAGTAGATATTTAAGAG
>NC_029779.3:17714533-17716676 GCF_000817695.3 Arachis duranensis
ATAATCAATACACATACGCCACCCTGTAACTATTCTTGTAGGAACCAGTTCATTTTTTTCATTATGAACCATTGTCATGCCTCCTTTCTTAAGGACGACTTGGACAAGGCTTACCCAGGGGCTGTCAGAAATAGGATAAATAATCTCAGCCTCTAGTAATTTAGTGACCTCCTTCTACACAACTTCCTTCATGGCTGGGTTCAGCTGCCTTTGTGGTTGAACACTGGCTTGGCATCCCCTTCCAATAGGATCTTGTGCATGCATCTGGCTGGGCTAATGCCCTTAAGATCACTGATGGACCACCCAAGAGTTGTCTTGTGTGTCCTTAGCACTTGAATTAGTGCTTTCTCTTTCTGTGGCTCTAAGGTAGAGCTTATGATTACAGAAAAGGTATCACCTTCTCCCAGAAATGCATATTTCAGGGATGGTGGTAATGGTTTGAGCTCGGATTTGGGAGGTTTCTCCTCTTCCTGAGGGATTTTCAGAGGTTCTATTATTCTCTCTGATTCCTCCAAATCAGGCTGAACATCTTTAAAGATGTCCTCTACCTCTGATTCGAGACTCTCAGCCATATTGACCTCTCTTACCAGAGAGTCAATGATATCAACACTCATGCAGTCATCTGGGGTTTCTGGATGTTGCATGGCTTTGGCAACATTTAACTTGAACTCCTCCTCATTGACTCTCAGGGTTACCTCCCCTTTTTGGACATCAATGAGGGTTCGGCCAGTAGCTAGGAAAGGTCTTCCTAGAATGAGAGTTGCACTCTTGTGCTCCTCCATTTCCAGCACCACAAAGTCAGTAGGAAAGGCAAATGGCCCAACCTTGACAATCATGTCTTCAATCACGCCTGATGGGTATTTAATGGAGCCATCAGCAAGTTGAAGACGTATCCGGGTTGGTTTGACTTCTTCAGTCAAACCAAGCTTTGTGATAATAGATGCAGGTATTAAGTTGATACTTGCCCCAAGATCACATAGAGCCTGCTTGGTACAATTACCCTCTAATGCGCATGGTATCATAAAGTTCCCGGGATCTTTAAGCTTCTCAGGTAAGCTTTTCAGAATGACTGCACTGCATTCTTCAGTGAGGTAAACTTTTTCAGTTTCCCTCCAATCCTTCTTATGACTTAAGATCTCTTTCATGAACTTAGCATAAGAGGGTATTTGCTCAAGTGCTTCTGCAAACGGAATCTTTATTTCAAGAGTCTTGAGATAGTCTGCAAAGCGGGCAAATTGCTTATCCTGTTCCACTTGGCGGAGTTTTTGAGGATAAGGCATTTTGGCTTTGTATTCCTCAACCTTAGTTGCTGCAGGTTTATTACCTGTAGAAGTGGGTTGGGAAGCCTTTTTAGAAGGGTTATTATCAGCACTTGTATGTGACTGATCTTCCACTGGCGTTTGAATGCCAGGGGTGGAAGCTGGAGTGGCGTTAGACGCCAACTCCTTATCTGTTACTGGCGTCTGAACGCCAGAACTATGCTTCCCTTGGGCGTTCAACGCCGGATTCATGCTTGTTTTTGGCGTTGAATGCCAGAAATGAGCATGGTCTGGGCGTTCAGCGCCAGCCTTATTCCTCTCTGGGCTTTGATTGTCCTCAGAGGGATTTTGAGTAGCCATTTGTTCATTTCTTGGCTTCCTGCTACTTTGAAGTAAGGTATTTAATATTTTCCCACTTTTTAATTGAACTGCTTGGCATTCTTCTGCTATTTATCTTGACAGTTGCCTTTCTGTTTGCTTTAACTGTACTTCCATGTTCCTGTTAGCCATTCTTGTTTCCTGTAGTATTTCCTTGAATTCGGCTAGCTGCTAGGTTAGAAAGTCTAATTGCTGATTGAATTCATTAGCCTGATCCACAGGACTGAGTTCAGCAGTTACTGTTTTAGCTTCTTCTTTCATGGAGGATTCACTGCTTAGGTATATATGCTGATTTCTGGCAACTGTATCAATAAGCTCTTGAGCTTCTTCAATTGTTTTTCTCATATGTATAGATCCACCGGCTGAGTGATCTAGAGAAATTTGAGCTTTTTCTGTAAGCCCATAGTAGAAAATGTCTAATTGTACCCACTCTGAAAATATTTCAAAGGGGCATTTTCTTAGCATCTCTCTGTATCTCTCCCAGGCATCATAAAGGGATTCATTAT
>NC_029779.3:17716819-17743580 GCF_000817695.3 Arachis duranensis
CTTAGGCTGGTTATTTAACCACCTCTTAGCTTGATCTTTTACAGCAAATGGAAACAGTAATAATCTGTAGACATCCTGGTCTACTTCCTTATCATGTACTGTGTCAGCAATTTGTAAAAATTGTGCTAGAAACTCTATAGGTTCTTCCTGTGGAAGACCGGAATACTGGCAGTTTTGCTGCACCATGATAATGAGCTGAGGATTCAACTCAAAGCTACTAACTCCAATGGAGGGTATACAGATACTACTCCCATATGAAGCAGTAGTGGGGTTAGCATATGACCCCAGAGTCCTCCTGGACTGTTCATTTCCACTTAATTCCATGATGGAACAAGGGAGATGATATGTATGTTGATATTATTTATTTTATAAAAATTTATTTTATAAAATAAAATAAAAAACGAAATAAATAAAAGAAATTGAAAATATTTTGAAATTGAAATCTGAATTTTTATACAAAATTTTTGAAAATGTAGTTCAAAATTAGTTAGAAAAGATATTTTTTTGAATTTTGAATTTTATGATGAAAGAGAAAAACACACAAAAGACACAAGACTTAAAATTTTTAGATCCAATGCTCCTTATTTTCGAAAATTTTGGAGGGAAAACACCAAGGAACACCAAACTTAAAAATTTTTAAGATCAAAACACAAGAAAGACTCAAGAACACCTTGAAGATTCACAAGAACACCAAGAACAAAAGAAAGAACACCAAACTTAAAATTTTTAGAAAACCAAGACAAATTTTCGAAAATTAAAGAAAAAATTAACAAGAAAACACCAAACTTAGAGTTTGGCACAAGATTCAATCAAAGAAAAATTATTTTTGAAAAAGATTTTTGAAAGAAGATGCGCAATTGCCAAGAACATAAGCCAACGCTATAACCAACTGAGCTAAAAATGTAATGTATTTTAAAGATGTATTATTTTTGTGGATAAAAATATAATTTTTGAAAGTTAATGTTTTGAAAAAGCACAAGAAAAACAAGAAAAGACACAAAACAAGAAAAACTCAAGATCAAACAAGAAAAATAACCAAGAACAACTTGAAGATCAATGAAGAACAAAGAACACAAGTTCGAAAATTTAAAGAAAAATATAAAATATGCAATTAACACCAAACTTTAAACAAGACACTAAACTCACGAAAAGAAATTTAAAAATTAAAAATTGATAAAGAAAAATAATATTTTTGAAATTTTTTTTTAAAAGGGGATAATAAAAGATGTAATTCTAGTGAAAAAAAGGATAAATTCTTCCTAATCTAAGCAACAAAATAAACATTTAGTTGTTCAAACTCGAATAATCCCCAGCAACGGCGCCAAAAACTTGGTGCACGAAATTGTGTATGCCAATATAAATGGACTATTTAACATAGCTTCGTACCACTAACCAGCAAGTGCACTGGGTCGTCCAAGTAATACCTTACGTGAGTAAGGGTCGATCCCACGGAGATTATTGGTTTGAAGCAAGCTATGTTTATTTTATTATTCTTAGTTAGGATATTAATTAAAATTATCAGTTGGAATTATTAGAAAAATAAAAGAGTGTGAAATAGTTACTTGTTGTGCAGTAATGGAGAATATGTTGGGGTTTTTGGAGATGCTTTGTCCTCTGAATTCCTGCAACATAATGCTTACTCACTTTCATAAATGCAAGGCTCCTTCCATGGCAAGCTGTATGTAGGGAATCACCATTGTCAGTGGCTACCTCCCATCCTCTCAGTGAAAACGGTCCAGATGCTCTGTCACAGCACGGCTAATCAGCTGTTGGTTCTCAATCATGTTGGAATAGGATCCATTGATCATTTTTCGTTTGTCAGCATGCCCAGCAATCGCGAGTTTGAAGCTCGTCACAGCCATTCAATCCTTGAATCCTACTCGGAATACCACAGACAAGGTTTAGACTTTCCGGATCCTCAGGAGTCGCCGCCATCAATTCCAGCTTATACCACGAAGATTCTGATTAAGGAATCTAAGAGAAGCTCATTTAGTCTGATGTAGAACGGAGGTGGTTGTCAGGCACACGTTCATGGATTTAGGAAGGTGATGAGTGTCACGGATCATCACCTTCTCCATAATTAAGCGCAAATGAATATCTTAGATAGGAACACGCATGTTTGAAAGGAGAAACAGAAACAATTGCATTAATTCATCGAGACGCTGCAGAGCTCCTCACCCCTAACAATGGAGTTTAGAGACTCATGCCGTCAAAGTGTATAAAATTCAGATCTGAAAATGTCATGAGGTGCAAGGTAATCCTCTAAAAGTTGTTTAAATAGTAAACTAGTAACCTAGGTTTACAGAAATTAAGTGAACTAAGATAATTGGTGCATAGATCCACTTCTGGGGCCCACTTGGTGTGTACTGGGGCTGAGACTAAAGCTTCTCACGTGCTTGGGCTGTTTCTGGAGTTGAACGCCAGGTTGTGACGTGTTTTGGGCGTTGAACTCCAACTTGTAACCTGTTTCTGGCGCTGGACGCCAGACAGCAGCATGATACTGGTGTTGAACGCCAGTTTACATCGTCTATCTTCGCGCAAAATATGGACTATTATATATTGCTGGAAAGCCCTGGATGTCTACTTTCCAACGCCGTTGAGAGCGTGCCAATTGGACTCCTGTAGCTCTACAAAATCCATTTCGAGTGCAGGGAGGTCAGAATCCAACAGCATCAGCAGTCCTTTTTCAGCCTAAACCAGATTTTTGCTCAGCTCCCTCAATTTCAGCCAGAAATTACCTGAAATCACAGAAAAATACACAAACTCATAGTAAAGTCCAGAAATATGATTTTTGCTTAAAAACTAATAAATTTCTATTAAAAACTAATTAAAACATACTAAAATCTACATGAAATTACCCCCAAAAAGCGTATAAAATATCCGCTCATCAGAAGACCTCTAACTAAGCCTCTCTTTACAAGCTTGGAGATTTGGAACATGCTAGCATGTCCTAACCTCTTATGCCACATCCATTTTTCAGATTCCATTGAAGAGAAACAGGTTACATTTTGAACTTTTAGATCATCTAGAGTGATACCATAAACATTATCACTTCTTTTGGCAACAAATAAAACAGCCTCTGTTTTCTCATTTATGACTCTACAATCAGAATTCCTAAAAGTTACAACATATCCAAGGTCACACAATTGACTTATGCTCAATAGATTATGCTTTAACCCATCAACTAAAAAGACACTATCTATGCAAGTTGAAAAATCTTTACCAACCTTACCAATGGCAATTATTTTACCTTTACCATTATCTCCAAAAGTGACAAATCCTCCATCATACTTGTTGAGTTTAATGAAGAAAGCATCCCTTCCGGTCATATGCCTTGAACATCCACTATCAAGATACCACATGTCCTTTTTCTTTTTGGATGTAAGGCAAACCTGCATGTTCTTCAACTAACCTTAGGTATCCAAATCCATTTGGATCCTTTGATGTGAAATCTTCTTGGTTGCCCAAGAGCATTAAAATCATGAACAACTTTATATAACTTACTATCATTACCAAAAGACCTAAGAAGGATGAAACATTGAGGAGGATCATGACCATTTCTATTGCACTTGTAGCACTGACTTTTGCCCACTGATTTCTGGGGTTTGATGAATCCTTTTGGTTTGAAAAGCTTGGAAGAGGAAGATTCAGATTTTTGAAATTTTGGTTTGAAAACTGATTTATTTCCTTCTATGAAACCAAGTCTAGATTTTTCAAACCCAAACCTTTGAGAAGCAAGCAGTTTGTTCAGATTTTGAGAACCTTGAACAAACTTTTCTAAGTCTTCATTCAAACTTTTTATTTGTTCATTCAGCTTTTTGTTTTCAGAAATCAAATCAGTGGAGGCAGTAACTTCATGCTTGAGTTTGAATTTTTCTAATTCAGTTCGCAAGGCAATGTTTTCTTCTTTTAAAAACTTTTCATTATTAGTTTCATTTACCTTAACCTTTTTCAAAAGAAGATCATTTTCTGTCCTCAAAGCCTCATTTTCTTTCTTACATTTAGCATACTTATCTAAGAGTTTCTTAGAGTTCACAAAAATGTCTTTGATAATGTAGTGCAGTTCATCAATAGATAAGTCAGAGAGATCTACCTCATCTTCATCATTATGATCTGCCAACAGACATAGTTGAGCTTCTTGATTTGAGCTTTCTGAGCTGGTGTCGTTCTCCAAGTCTTCCCATGTTGCCATCATCACCTTCTTTTTGTCTTTCTTGGATTTTTTGCCTTTCTTAAGTTGAGGGCAATCTGACTTGAAGTGACCAGGTTCCTTGCAGTGATGGCATGTGAACTTAACTTGATCTTTCTTAACATCTTTGGATTAAGAGCTTCCTTTGCCTTTGTTTTTGTATCTCAGTAGTCTTCTCATTTTTCTTGCAAAGAGCACCATTTCTTCATCTGAGAAACTTTCATCAAATTCTTCTCCTTGGGCTGTCATTCTTGATTTTAGTGCTATACTTTTCTTTTTATCATCTTTGTCTTGAGACATGTGAGTGGTTTCATAAGCCAACAGCTTGCCTCTCAGCTCATCATAGGTAATTTTGATCAAATCATTCCTTTCAGAGATGACTGTGCTTTTCACTTCCCATTTCTTAGTAAGACTTCTCAGAATCTTTCTTACTAAGGTTTCTTCAGAGTAGCTTCTTTCCATGGCATCCAGATTGTTGATGATTATTGAGAACCTTTCGAACATTTGATCAATGCTCTCATCTTCCTTCATACTGAACATTTCATACTCCTTCATCAGCATGTCAATTCTGGTCTCCCTCACTTGCTTAGTGCCTTCATGAGTGAGTCTGAGCTTATCCCAGATTTCTTTCGCTGTTTTACACCTTGACACTTTTCTAAACTCTTCAAAGCTGATTGCACAGTGCATCAGGTTGATTGCCTTAGCATTGAGTTCAATCTTCTTCTTTTCTTCATCTGTCCATTCGTTGTCCTCCTTTGCCACAACTTCTCCATCAGCATTCTGTTTGGTGGGAACATCTGGGCCGTTGAGAATGATCTTCCAAATATTGTAGTCGATCGACTGCACGAAGATTCTCATTCTTTCTTTCCAATAAGAGTAGTTGCTGCCATTGAAGTAGGGAGGTCTATTATTGGACTGCCCTTCAGTGAGAGTGAAAGCCACGATGTTGGGATTCATGTTGTTGGCCATGGATCTTTACTCCAAGCTGTGAAGCTTGCCTTCTTGAGACCTTGCTCTTGATACCAATTGATGGTTCTAGTTGAACTTGAGAAGGGGGGTTGAATCAAGTTGGTTTAAAACTTAAAGTTTCAAACTCTGTTTTACTGTTGCTCAAGTTACAGGAGATTATTTGAAATAGTCTCATACGCAGAACATTAAAAGAGGAGAGAAGAGGAGAATGAGGCCAGCATGTATCCTAGTTCGGATTCTCAGTGCCATGAATCCTGCATCCAGTCTCCACCACAAACCATGGTGGAATTTCCACTATAATTCTCAGATTACATACACAAATACTATTGAATTAAATCTTAATCCAACTAGTATCTTCCCTAAGCTCTCTTCACTAAAGCTTAGCAAACCCAAAGTGCTATCCCAACTTGGAAGGAGAATCTACACAGATTCAATTCTCACCAAGTGCTAACCCAACTTGGCAAGGGGAACTAATCCTAGTTCATACACCCAAATTACATCAGAAATCAGTGGCTATTTTGCATCACTCTTGCCTTTTCTCTCTTGGCTTTTGAACCTCACATAATTGCCTTTTTCAAAATAGAAAATAACGCAAGACAGCCATAACATAAAATCAGAATTAAGTTTGAGTAGAAGAAAGAGATTCCAGCTCTGTGTTAGAGATGGTGCTCTCAGTGTGTGTGCTCTCTTCCTTTTTTGAGATGTTTGAGTGAGGCTTGTTATATATCTTCAGCTAGGCTTCATTGTAGCTTCATCCTCTTTGCTTTTCCTTGCTGCTCGTTAGAGTGGTCTTTGATGGCATGCAGTCCTTTCTTTATCCTGCTCCACTTTTCCTGCTGTCCGAGGAGCTCCACCACTACCTCTGTTGTCCTTGGTGTTTCTTTCTTCCTTGGCATGTTCCTCTTTTCCATTCTGCTCCATTTCCTTGCTGCTGCTCTATGCAAGTTTGTGTTTTGCATAACCACGATCCACAGCAGTGCTTTGGTGATGTCCTTGGGTTAGTGTGTGTGCCCTTTGTGTTCTTGCTTGCTTTTACAGAGCTACACTTGTCCTTGCATGATACAGCTATCCTCATATTACTTTTAGCAAATATATACATAATCATTTAATGTTGCTAAACGGTGCTATGAGAAATTGTTGGACTTGTTTACTTCACTAAGGAACAAAGTGAGCTGTTTTTCTATTTTCTGTGATGAGCTAATGCAGCATAAGCTGATATGCTTGGGCCTGCCACAATAAAGCACACATTAAACAATATTGGGCTTTCAACCCAATTAAATGTTTGTCATCATAATGTGACCCAAAATCAAACTAGGCTCAACAGATTTTAAGACTCGACTCAGTCCGAATTCGAAGTGTATTTTATCCGGATTCGCATTTGTTTTTTATCCAATATTATTTTTGGGTCGAGTTCGGTTTGCTTCGAATCATCCGATCTGGTTGGAAGTCACATTTTGAAATAAAAAATATATTTTACAATGAAATTAATAATGTCATATTACATTTTTATATTTCAATTAATATTTTTTATATTATATGATATTGTTTTGTTTTAAAATAATTTATTTTGATATAAATATGATATAATATTTGTTAAATTTAATTTTTTAAAATAAAATTTTATTACTTTAGTATATAAAATTTACAAATTTGTATATACTAATTTTGCATCGAGTGAATTCATTTTAAACCGGTCTTTTTGAGGTCGGGCCAAAATAAATTTGGTGTTCTTTTAGAGTTGGGTTTTGACCTAAGTCCGTCTAACTAAATCCGGCCCGTCCCATAAACACTCCTAATTAAACGGACTCTATGAATAATTTTTGAAAAAGTATAAGGAGCCAATGGTCTAAGCGTACAATGTGTACAATGGAGGTTTAAGAAGTATTAGAGATATGATCATTAGTGTTACATTGTCCTGTCAGGTTACGCTTTTGGGATGAGTGGGTTCATGACATGGTATTAGAGTTCTAGATCCGAAAGGTCAAGGGTTCGATCCTTGGTGAACTTTAAAATTAACTTAAGTTTTTAGGATGAGTGATTTGATGGATAGTGTGGGTGATGTTCATTTTATTCATGGACCAAAGCTTTAGCCCATCGGTCTGGTGGTTTTAAGGGGTATTCAAGGTGAAGCATCAAAAGTCTTCCGGCAAAGGTGGTCCGGGCGGCGTGTCCCGCGGTGTTTTGCGGCGGTGTGATGGACGAATACTCATGGTGGTGGAGGAGCTAGAGGAGAGTTGATGCTTGATGTGGAGGCTCACACTTGAGGGGGAGATTGTTAGTGTTGCAAGTTTGAGGAGTGTTGAAGTTAGTCTCACATCTAAGAAAGCATGGAAGAGTGAGGAGTTTAAAAGATGAGAGACCCATTAACTTAACACCTTAAGGTTTTGAGTTGGATGTGGTATCTTCTCATCTTATGTTCTCTCACTTGATTCCTCTACGAAATCTCCTTGATTGTCGAGAGCTCCCCATGGTTAGCCCAAATTTTTTTGTAGCTTCAATTTGATTTTCAGCAACCATTTCACTTAGTAATGAAGATTAGAGAACTATTAAATCTTAATTGGGAAGTTCAATTCAATCTTATTAAAAAGAAGGTTAGTATTATGACTGATCTATTAACAAAGAGAGGAACATGGAATGAAGTAGAATTCACCAAGTGGTTGGAGCCTTGGTTGGAGTTGCGCGACCCTCTCTTCCCGTGACCTTATTGTGCTGTCTTGTTGCTAAATTTTTCTTGTTTCTGAGACTGAGTTTCCTGTTCTAATTAACTCTTTTTTAGACAAAAAAAAAATGCACTATAATTTTCTCATTTAAAACTTTTTCACCAAATTATAAATTTATAATTATTGGAACATAAATACTGTAACCTTTCCGCCTAAGTATAGCAAGTATAGGCATTACACCATCAACTAAGAATGAAACAAGTCCACATACAAAAAGCTAATTCAATACCCAACCAGTGGTAAGTACATAGACTGCGTGGCATAACAATTTTTAATAATTATGCTATTTATATGCACTATTCTATAGATATTCAATTCAATAACTGAACTACTGATGATTAAAGAACATAGAACTAACCAGATGATCAAATTATGAAACCAAACTTACAAAGAGAATCATTATAAAGAAATTCATAATTCATAGAAAAGATAGTTAATTACTGAAAAGGGTAGAACATAAATAGTTTTGTTATATATTAGGCTTTAGCCATTAATTAGCTTCATGCATTTACTATCTTCTTAATTTCCGTTTATATTAAACTTGCGTGACATTAACATACATAGTTACATACAGACTCATATATTGAAATAAAAATTAAGGTCTATGTCATGAAAACGATATGTGACTGGGACAAAGTCAAATCACTACGAATATTTTTAAATTTATTCAAGATAATATTATTGAAGACACAGCCAATTGGAGCAAAAAAGGTTTAGTCCACCAGCCGTCAAAGAAGGGACCCAAGCAATTAGGTAGGACCCCAAACAATGACACTAATTGAGGATATGACCAAACGTCCAACCGCTAATCACTAACAGAATATTTCAATGTATATGTGTGTGTCATATTGATGTGTGGTTTTGGACTTTTGGTTTCTTTATTGTGGAGAAAAAAAGGAGAATAATAATATCATAAAAATATTAGCAAACAAAGCTTCTTAGGACCCCCTCCCCAACTTTACATTTGATTGTCGATGTCGTCCTTTTTCCACGCGAAGCATGTGGACTTGATCGCTTCAAAGTTCAAACCATAAATTCCCCCCACCTTATCTTCTTTTATACTTGTTTTTTTAATGTATGATTTCTTTATATATTTTTTATTTTTTTAATATCAAAATAATAAAAAAATTATTTTTATATCATAAAAAATATAATATATAAAAAATTACATATATAATCCTATACTTTTGTTTAAAAAAATTTAGGAAATCAACTATAGTATATACCAACTCTCTTTTATATTTAATTTTAAAATTTGAAAATTAAAATACTGAAACTTTTTTTTTTGGATAACAAACTTATTTTTCAACTAGTTGGCTTCACTTTTAATTGGTTCGTGAATGAAAATGCTTTTATTTAGTTTTCTTATTTTAAAATAAAAATATGTTTTATGTTTTTAAAATATTATAATATATATGTAAAGTAGGCTAATACTAATGCGTTTCGAAAAAAATAAGTGTGACGCTTCTTAGATTTTAAAACTTAAATTATATACTTTAAATCCTAAATTTTAAATTCTAAATTTTAAATCCTAAACTTTAAATCTTAAAATTTTGAATTTATAAACGTAAATTTTAAATTCTAAACTTTAAATTTAAGTCATTGATATAAAATATAATAAATTAAGATCTAAGACTTATTTAACTAACAAAAAAATATAATAATTCTTATTTAATAAAAAACATTTAAGAATGAATCTGTAAAATATGTAACAATATTGTTATTTCTTCAGTAATGAGTAGGTATGGAGATATTATAAGTTTATTTTTAGAGTTTAATTTTGATGTGTTGACTGTGTAAAATATTTTACACAGTCATACAATTATATTCGTTCTTTTAAATGGTCATTCACATTATAAATGTAAAAGTTAGTCATTTTTGTTTATATGACATATTAAATAATTAGATACACATATAAAACTACTACTTTAGATTGATAGTGCGTCAAAAATAAATTCTTATTCTTATTATTGTATGCAAAATTGAAATCATTGACACAAATAGCATGATACTGTTTATTATGTTACGACCTCAAAAAACTTTCCTCTTTGCATCATCAATACCTTATTGATGATACCTGTTGTTTGTGGACCAAGTTTTAAGATATAATAAACAATGAAAAAACTGAAAACGCTTTATTTCTTTTGACTATAGCTATAGACTCTTCCAAAAGTAACCAAGTCAAAAACCAAATAATGATACTGTTGTATTTGCGATGATATTTCAAAACTTAATTTATTGTGTTAAGTGTAAACTGCTTCCTTTTTGCATTGTCATAAACTTCAATTCTCTCATGCGCGGAAATGTAATGATTCAATAAAGTCATTCTTAAACATATTTTTTAAGGACCCTAAGTTTTGTAGATACATTCCTCTTTGTAGCTACAAACACAAGATTATTCAATGATGTTCTGTATTTTAGTTTCTGTAACCGCTTCTGAAGTTTAAAGTTACATTATGTGCTTCTGATGGTAGCTAGCTAGTATGATACCTCAAAAAGATTACAGTTTACTTCTTTTACAAGTTACAACGAATCACTTTGAGTGCTTTATATATATATATAAGTTTTATTAATTAAGGAATGTTAGAGGATAATAAAATATTTTGCTGGAGTAGAGTAAAGAATTAAGTTGATGGCTAAATAATAGATAAAAACTATAAATTTTCATGATCCCTCCTTTTATTAATTAAATAATTATGTTTTTATAATTTTATTTTTTTTTTACTTGGTTATAAGCCGAAATGCCAAAATGCTAAAGAACTAATCTGTCGCAAATCGAAACTCTATTTAAGAGTTTGTCAAAACTGGCCAATGAGTAAATGCATGCTTTAACCATTAATTGTTTAAGCCGACTAGTGAGTTAACCAAAACTGACCAATAAATCCTAATACTTGTTTAGGCAGACTAGTGAGTCAACTACTAGACTAATCCAATTTAATTTCCTAACTAAACAAATTAACATCAGAAATTAAAATAAAAGTATTTTAAATTTTGCTTAAAATAAAAAAAAAGTATGTTATAAGGACTAAAATTAAAGAAAAAATAGATTTTTTGAAGATTCAAAATTATTTAAATAAGACAATAAGCATAAACAGAACGATAAGATAAATGACAAACACAAAAATTAGAAGCAGAGGATGGCATGTATGTTTAAAAAAAAAAAAAAAACTATTTAAGTTATGCTGATTATGACAGCAATATAATACAGGCAACTCACAAATAGCAAAAAGGATGGAACTCCAGATTTCATGGGAAATAGACAAATACTATGGACTAACAAGATGGGAATATGGGATGATATATATGGAAAATTTACAAAGTTTGTCTCCATTACAATGATATTTACAATTATACATGGTGTTTGTGTTTGTGGATCGGAGGGAAGGGATGGGCATTAGTTGAATAATTGAACCCCATACATAATTCCCCTCTTGTGTTGGATGATTGGTGGTGGAATATTATGATGTAGGAGGAGCAGCGCCGTTGCCGGATCTTGGTTGCCGTAGAAGTTCTATCAGTGTCTCCGCCTGTCACCATAATCACCAACAAGAAGCAACCCAAAAATTAACAATATACTCCCATTAGACACGCAATCAAAATATTAAAGTATCGCCCCTTATTCTTTGCTACATTAAAAATATAACACTTAGAAAAAAAAAACCTTATGAAACCTTATACTTCCTTTTCTTTAGCCATTTTTATCTGGAAAAAAACTGATGTGATGGAGAAAATTGAATATATATAAAATTCATTAGTTTGCCAAAATGTGGAAGTAAACAGCAGTAGAAAATAAGATGAATGATTGTCTATACACCGCCAGAAACAGGGGGAAATGCATGGAAAAAGCGATCACTTTCACCATTGTTACAATAATGGTTGGAATAAACACTGAATTTTAACAAATTAGTTTTTTGCGACCAATCTGTCTCAAAAAGTTTTAAAATAACAAAAATTCTAGATTAAAATTGTTAAAAATAAAAGAGACAGAGCTATTTTTGGCGGTGCTAAATGGAGCAGTGGAGAATGCAGGGTTTTAATGGCGTGGCAGGGGAGTTCCTTGGAAGGTTAGAAGGAGTGTAGAGAGTGCCGTGTCATGGAGCTAAGTTGAGGTGGTAAGTGGTGAGAGGGGTGGTGACACTGACACGACACAATAATGGGAGACACGAATTCAGGAACAGGATTTTATTGTCGGAGTGATGAAAGTGACTCACCTTTTGCTTGGCGCGGTTGGTGCCGTTCTGCGACAGAGCAACCAGAGGAGGAATCGCACCTTCGCGCGCCACCATCGTACGGTAAATCACGCAGTCTTGGCACACCTGTAACAGAATAACCGCCGCTATTTCCTTCTGCCTTTGCGTCCCAACCTCCACCATCTCCACTAGCACAGGTATCCCTCCTTCCTCCACCAGAGTTGCCCTTGCCTCCATTACCGAAACCAAAACGCTTGCCACATAAGCTGACTTGTCTACCATATTCCCACCGAAGTCTGCCATGAGCTCCACCAGCACTTTCATGATCCCCGCCTTGACTGCCCTGATCTTGTTCTCCTTTACTGACGAGCACAGCGAGTACAGCGCCGTGGACGCATCCTTTTTGGCTCGTAAACCGCCGCTTTCTAGAAGGCTTACCAGCGGCGGAATCGCCCCGCACTTCCCTATCGCCGGCTTGTTCTCTTCCACCTGCGAGAGCCGAAGGAGAGCGCAGGCGGCGTTCTCTTTGGCCGCTGGAGTACCCGTCTTGAGTGCACGAACAAGGGGCTTAATCGCTCCGGAAGAAGCGATGGCGTCTTTATTGTCATCGCAGAGGGAGAGGTTGAGAATGGCGGTGACGCCGTATTCCTGAAGCTGAAGGTCCTGAGATGAAATGAGGGAGATTAAAGGTTTGATGGCGCCAGCTTTGGCGATCTTGAGGCGGTTTTCGGGCTTGTTCTTGGCGAGAAGTCTGATCTCCATGGCAGCTTGTTTTTGGTCTTCGATGGAAGAGGATTGGAGTTCGGTGACGAGGTGGGTGATGAGGTCGTCGGAGTTGTCGGCGGTGCAGGCAATAAAGAGGCGGCGAGCTTGTGAGGAAGTGGTGGAGAACTCGCCAGATCTGTCGCTGTTGCAGTCGCTGAAAGCAGAAGAGGAATGGTCACCGAGGGCGAGTTGAGTGAAAGTCCTGCCCATGTAAGTGTAATTGGCCACCGGAATATCCGTTTCCATAGAGCTATGACAGTTATTCAATTCCCAATTATAAGTTGTTACAATTAACAAGAATCTCTAGACTAGTTTGACTTAGTTTGTTTTTCACCTCTTAGAGAGAGAGAGAGAGAGAGGGAAGAAATGAAGAGGTGCGTGCCAAATATATGGGAGTGGAGAGTGGGAGCTTCTTTGGCTTTGAGGGGGGCTTATAGGGCTGAGGTCTTGACCGTACCTAATCCCAGTGGTGGGAGCGGCACGTGCGATGACTGTGTCTTCTCTTGTCTTCAACTTCACTTTAAACGCGTGCAGTAAAGAAAGATTGTTTCCAATGCGGAGTGTTGAGTGTGCATCAAAATAATGTTAGAATTTAGTTAAGCTGTGTTTAAAATTAGGCCAAAGTGTAGATTTTAAATTTTTTTACACATAAAGATAATAGGTGTTTAGCTTACAATACAGTTGGCTATAATGTACGAAAATAAAAAACAATATTTTCTGCAGCATTGAGACCCACACAAATCCAAAAATTTGTTTTGTAGTTAGGACATGTAGAGATATCACTTTTTGTTTTTGATATTGGAGTGTCAATGATATATTTTTTAAGATGTAGATTAATGGATGTTATTCTTAAATGGAGGAGTGTTAGGTAAGCAATGATTATTTTGAATAATATGAATAATTATCGATTAAATATAAGTATATTATATTTTAATTTAATACTACTTATTAAATTTATTCTTTTAATCCTATTAATTCACATTGTTTACATATTGTTCAAAAATATTATTAGTTACTTATACTTTTTTAAAATGTAGAATTATTTAATTAAAAAAGTAAAAGTTATAAAAATCAAATCATTCTATTTGTGAAAGATACAGAAATTAGACAAAAAAAATTTTATTAAAAAATTTAAAGTATTAAAATAAGACTTTTCAATTTGTGTATCTTCTACATTTTTAAAAATATTAAAAATTATAATATTAAAAAATATTACTAATTTTATTTTCATACAAAAAAAGTCTAAAAATGTTTATAGTATTAGTTAGTTATTTAACAATGAAGATTTTTGAGTAATTTAACATACTTTAATTATATGATTATAAAAAGATGTCATGTATCTTTTTTGATGTTGTGATTTATTATCATGTGGTGAATCTAATTTTATTCTTTCTTTTAAGTATCAATTTAATATGTCCATATTAATATTAGTTTTTTGTGCTGTTGTAATAATAATAGCTAATTACTTAAAAGACAAGTTTATTTAACGAATTTTTTATTTAAATAAATATATTAATTATTGAAATAAATAATTTTAAAAATTATTATCGAAATTTGTCCCCCAATTTTATCTCGTTTATACTGTAAATAAGATAAGACATGTGCGCGTGACATGTGTATATCTCGTTTACAGTGTAAACAATATACGTGCAAGTTTATCTCGTATAAACGAGATAAGGCTAGGGGACGGCTATATATAAATTTCATTGACAGCAAGGTTCTGGGCTCCAGTTTGAATCTTTTGACCACTTTCTCCTCTCTTTTACCCTTTTCTATCCATATTATCGAGTAATACAACGATGGCACGTGCAGATGTATGTGATTGGGACATCAACACGTCGCCGAGGTAGTCAACTTTGTGGTTAGTTTTGTTATCTTGACGCTAATGTTATCCCATATATGTATAGTCATGGTTAGGGTACTTGCCAAGAATTAGAATACAATTTGTATCACTAGAAATAGGTCATTGAAAAAAATTTGGAACTCTAGTTTATTTTTCGTGTATTAGGTTGTTATTACATAATTGTTAATTTAGTTAGTAACTAGCCAAGTTTGATAATTAGATTATTAAGTTAAGTCAGACTTTGTTGATTAGATTATTAATTACTTTATTGAATGTTTTAAATTCACGTAATGCAATAAAGAAATGTGTATCAATTAAGAAAGTACATATTAACAGAAAATGTGGGGTCGGCATAAATTCAATTAGTAAATACACGTAAAATTTTGTTAGGCAAATGTACAGAATAGTCAAGACAGTTTGATATGTTGATGGACCTATACAATTTTTTATTTTTAATAATTGTGAATATATATTTCTTGGTCAGAGGTCTCGTCTTCTCCTGCCCCGACGAGTGAGTCATACCCTTCCTCCACCCGACGCTATCGTCCTGTATCTGAGGGAGGCTGGATTTGGCGACATGATGCCTTTCAAGGATTTCACATTCGATAACTCCTAATTACGACATTCGTAGAGCGATGACGTCCGAAGACCCACACGTTCCATCTGCCGTGGAGTGAGGCCATTATCACCCTATAGGACGTGACGAACCACCTTGGGCTACATGCATACGGGGAACCAGTTGGGGGTGCTTCCGTGACTTCTACAGGTGGTACCGCACGGAGACGTGGGAGTTGGTAGAGCGGCTGCTCGGTGCCAGGCCTCCGGTGGCTCCACAACAGGCGGCACAGAAGAAGGAGTCGTTCTCATTGAAGCTTGTTTGGCCGATGAACCGTGTCCACCAGATGCCACCGACGAACGACCCAGAGACCCTACGACAGTATGCTAGGTGTTACATCATGTTACTGACTAGAGACTATCTGATGACGGACAAGTCAAACAACTTGATCCATCTGCGTTGGCTGCAACTGCTTCAGGACTTTGGGCGGTGCCGTGCGTTGTTTTGGGACTCGGCTGTGTTGGCCTGGACGTACCAGACACTGTGCTCGGCAGCACACTGAGGGGTCACTGACATCGCTGACTGCACTCCGCTGTTGATGTCCTGGATATACCAGAGAATTTCTCAGTGGTGTCCACCAGAGTGAGGGATTTTCATGTATCCCATGGTTGCAAGGTAACAACTATTTATGTCTTGATTATGTTTTCAATTGTAACTTTTTATGACATTCTGCATAATGAACTCCTGTTATTCTTTTGATTGGTGTCGGGTTGATAGGATTGTAGCAGCAGAGCAGAGACCAGCATGAGGCGAGGGTTCTGCGATGGAGAGTAGCGATAGACCGGTTACGATTCGACGAGGTTAGCACCACCGTTGAAACGACCACTTTTTAATTTAGTACTTTATTTAGACTTCATTTTTGGTGCAACTTTAAGTAGAAGTACGCACTTACTGAATTTTGTGGTTTGGAATATTATTTACCTTTTGGAATATCAAATATTTATTTATTCTATAACTGTTGTTTCTGTTTATCTGCACACTGTACGACAACCCTGTTTTGCAGGCTCTGTGCCCCTTTGGTTTGTCAAGGAGGAAGAGTGAGGGGACATGCATGTCAATCGTCCCCATCGTCTGCTTCAACATTTTGTCCACGGGCCAGAGTGAGGATGTGTGGTGGCCCGACAGACTTCACGATTGGTACAGCAGCTGGAGTTCACGTTTTGAGGCTGGCCACAGGATCTCCATCCTGCAAACATTTGATTACAGGCTGACCCAGGAGTATTATGATTGGTGGCGTGGCACTTGCCAGGTTAGGCACCTGTCAGGCCAGGACGTACTTGAGGATCCGAGGCTAGCCAGTTACTAGCCGATATCCAGCCCACTGCCATCCAGCCGAGGGGCGTTCTACACCTTCCTCGAGACCATCCTAATCGGCATAGACGTGTGAGGGAGGTCAGGGCAGACACCCGGCCACTTGCTAGGAGGGAAAGGGGTGCCAGAGAGCGCGAACTAAGTGAGGGGGTTAGGAGGGAAAGGGTCAGGCCTTGTTGGGCGTGATTGGAGGTAGAGTCTGACGAGGAGGCAGAGTTCGACAAACATGAGGACCATGGAGACATCCCCTCAGGTGCCGATGATTTACCTCCACCTCCTGTACCTCCTCCATCCCCTGCACCGCGTGATCCATTCGGTTCAGGAGGTCGGCAGCATCGGGCCATCTGGGACACATCATCGCCTGGCTGGCATGACGCAAGCCCATCCAACAGCTATCAGGAGGAGCAGATGGTTGAGGAGATATACTTCGATGATGTCTTCCGGCTTCATATCGCTGACCCGATGTCGATGCAACGCCTCAGGGACCAGTTTCAAACTGGTAAGGAGCAGAGTGTCGGACAGTATTAACACCCATCAGCTCCCGTGCAGACCTCAGCCTGGATGCCGTAGATATCTCCTGCCTTTGGGTCGTCATACGAGATAGGGGTGAGACCGGGTGCCCAATATGTGACACCCCCGTCATATGACTATTGTCTCTTGCTAACTTCATCACTGCTCAGGTGATACCTCCATCCGCTCCACCATCTCACCCTCAGCCTCATGTCCACTAGTATGCCCCTGTTCCTGGCTCTAGAGGCTACTATATCACACCTGGTCCACCGCCTCTACAGCAGCCACATGATCCTGGACTCTAGCACATGCCTCATGCAGACCCTCGACCTGGCCGACTTTAGCGCCAGACTCGACCTCCGCCATGTGGTACTGGGCATTGGCTCCACTACCAAGATTCCCACCATCGATGATGACTTATGTTCGTTGTTAACATTATTTTCTAGACTATTAAAGCTGTATTGTATAGGTGTTGCTTGTTTATTAGGTCGAATATCTTGTTTTACACCTTATGTACCAGAATATTAAAATTGTATTGTATGCTCGATGCTTATATGTTTTGTTTATGTATATCCTTTTATAATGATCTTGTTTTTATTATGAAAAAATTTGGTGGAACTTTTAAGGGTGCGACATTAACAATAATAAAATGTAATCGGGACAACATCATTCATCATTTCCAAAATTGGCAAGGATTACATATATATTACATAAACAACAACCACTGAAATCATTTAGTACAATTCTTCTAAAAGTAAACAACTATAATAAAGGAAAACAACTAAACTAAAAGAAAAAAGTAGAATAACAACTACAATAAAAGGAAACAACAATAATAAAAGGACTACCAACCCTAAGCTTCGTCCATGGGTTGGTTGGTACAGCCCTTCCTGGTATGACCGACTTACCTGCAGAGGCCATACCACTTCTCCTGGCGCTCGACCTCATCTATGTCATTCAGAAACCTAGTAGACACCAGTCTCCCAGTAGCCTTCCTGCACATGAGTCAGTTAGGACAAAGAAATATCCCATATCACTCTGGCCATAGGGATCCGTCCGGTATCGGTGAAAACTCCATCTCGTACACTTTGAACACAGCGTCCTGCCTGTAATCAGATGAACATACAGAGCCTACTCAATGCTTGTAGTGGCACACCTGACAAGTGCATGTCGGCATGGGTAGTGGAGAGACTGAAAAAGCCAACAGTCACACATACCCACTGCTAGCCGAACTCAGAAGAAACCTTGCGACCAACCCTTGAACGACTCTAACTCCTCCACAACAAACACGGAAGCCCACTAATCACAATTAGTAACACGCATCTTCGAGATGGCTTATCTCAATGGCTGCCATCAGCCTCTGGGAGAAGCAATTTCTAACAGCCAGTTGTGACTGCGCCTTCTTGCCCTTTGTGATGAACACCTTCTGCAACCTCTCGTACGTGATGCGCACGATGGCAGAAATTGGCAAGTATGTGCACCATTGAGAACTGTATTGATGCACTTCGATAGGTTTATTGTTATATGACCAACCGCCTACCGTTGTCATAGTGTTGCAGCCATATCTCTTTATTGAAATGACCAGCCCAGTCTGCCATCTCCGACGACAAACCTCTCAAGGCATCCATGTACCACTCGTACCCAGTCTTGCTTGGACTATAAGCAATGTTAATAAGGTATCGTTTGCCCTCGACTTACTTGAAACAAGTCATGAAGTTTTCGGCCATGTGTCTAATACAGTAAGCGTGGAACGCCATAGGAGATTGCCAACCACTGTCATTGGCGCTGAGTGCAGCCTTGATCGCCTACGATCTATCAGAGATAACCAACAAGTCTTCCTGTAGGGTGACATGTTGTCTCAAATTAGTAATGAAGAACGACCATGACTCCGTACTCTCCGACTCCACAATGGCAAAAGCAATAGGCAGGATATTGCTGTTGTCATCTTGTGCCACTGCAATAAGCAACACCCCACCGTATCTGCCATACAAAATCGTGCCATTGATGGAAACAAACGGCTCGCAATGCTTGAAAGCCTCAACACATGATAGGAAAGCCCAAAACACTTTGTCGAACATGCTTCAGTCACGAACTAGAAGGTGCCCGTCATAGTACGGTACGGCCCTGAGCTCACAAATAGTTCCAGAAAGACAGCTCTGCAGTACCTGAAGCAGTTTCGACACCTTGTTGTATGACTCATCACAATCCCCGTATGACTGAGCAATTGCCTTTTACTTTGCCATCCACACTTTTCTGTGGGAGCATTGAAGTGATAGCTCTGTCAGACTGCACCTTGCAGGACATGGATGTTGACGGATGGGTTGGACTGTATCAACGGCAAGATGACCTTGCAGATGAGATTGCTATCCAACTGTTGATAGTCTTGGGACATGGTGGGTACTAAACAAGTATGGGCTCTACCAACCCTCCGAACTTCCCTAACGAAATAAAACATCCATGGTTGGAAACAACTCAATATATAGCAATCATAAATGAGTAAGTATGACTCAATTAAAGTTCAACTCACCAATATCAGAGGTTCTGTCGGAGGAAAACATGGAGACTCCATAGACAGCCATTTTTAGCTTGACGGCAATGCACATGGTACTTTAATCAGTCCGATTCGATTACTCGGTACTCAGCATTTCTGCAATACTGTAGTTATTCGCACCCTGCATCACTGCATCTCAGCATTTGAATCTGTGATCGACCCGAAACTCTACCCCACTGTCTAGGTTGTAATCTTCTTCCCCAGTGTTGGAAAATGGAGACTTTTCATGCATGGCGTCTAGATCCAATGTATGAAAGTGACTTGGTACATCTGATAGGGCCAGAATCGGGTGGGGGTCGGAATGGCGACATGAATCGGTGGTGGTGCGAGAGGTGGTCGTCCTGCACAAATGTCGAGTGTACAGAACCACCACCACCAACATCTCCAATCTCGGCGGAAAGCTCCATCACTTGTTCTGCCATGATTCTCCCATGGATGTCAAACATGAGTCGAACATGCTCGTCCCCTAGGAGTCGAAATAGTCGAAACCAGAAAACTCTATTACCCAACGGTGCTAGCAACCTATACCCCACCCTTCCAGTCTCTCTCGTCCATGTGCCACCAAGGTTGCTCAATATCAAACTCCTTAACTCGGACAACGAACTTACATACCGAGTACACAACAGTAACGGATTTTCACACTCAAATATCACCTAATTATCGTCGTTTCTCATATGACAATTGGGGTAAATACACAAAACTACAAATCTGCTATTACTGGACATTTTTGCCTTCTTTTTGTGAGAAAAATGGGAGACAAAAAGATATGAAATGTGTGTTGAGAATGTCAAGGGTTGCACATCCTTTTATAGATGTCGAAAATTTGTCTTACTGTATCTCGTTTACAGTGTAAATGAGATAAGGTTGGGAGACGAATTTTGATAATAATTTTTAAAATTATTTATTTTAGTAATTAATACATTTATTTAAATAAAAAATTCTTTATTTAACTTGTGAAATATGAATGAAGTTATTAGTATCTTATGGTTTTTATTAAAAATTAATTGAGATAATATATAAAGTATTAAATAATTTTTTTAAATTAGTTAAGATAGTATATTTATATATCATTTATTTATTTTCATCTTTTTATGTAATATTATTATCCATATTAAAATAGTATAAAGTGATTTAGCAGATAATTTCCAGACATAATTTTAATTATTTTTCTCAATATAAAGACATGCACATTAAAATGTTTAATTAGATATTTTTTGTTAGAAATTATATAACTTTAAGAGTGATTTTATTATTTTAAAAAATATTTGTGCTTTTACCAAATGAATTTGCTTAGGAAATGCTTTTATTAATTAATTACTAAAGAAATAAAAAATAGCAACAATAAAAAATATAAATAAAATTTAGAAATATTTATTTTTTTACTAATCTTAGTGATTAATTTTTAGATTAACAATAAGTAAAATTAAATATGGGGCCAAGAAAAACAAATTTCTAAGAATTTGTGGATCTTATTACCGTAAAAAAAAAAATGAATGTGTGAGTGTGATTTTCGAAGTATATCAGTCACTCTAACAATTCACATGTTACAATACTTTAAAATCTTGACACTTGTTTATTTATATATCTATTTAATATACTAAAATTGGGTTTTTCCCCAATTAATAAAGGTGACGTATCGATCTCTCGTGAGTCTATTTTTCCTCCAAAACGAATGAAATTTTTCATCTATTCTAAATTATTTTATAAAAAATACCTTTATTATAATTATACTAATTTAGGAACATATCTTCATTATAATTATATCAAATCAATATTTAATGCACTATTAAACTACTTATCAATTATAACGCGTAATTACTGTACATAATAAAAAATTGCCATAATAATAAATAATTTACATATTTATTTTTATTTTACTAAAGTCTATAAATAATGTTTTTCTGTGGTACATGAATCTAAATTTGAGAGTCAGCTCATAATTTTATATTTAGTATTTTTTTTACTACTTCCTAGAATAAGAATGTATTCTTCATTTTTTTATTGAAGTTTATCCTTTTAAGGTACACTTTATAATTTTTTATAATATTTTTCATATACTCATTCTATTATATTATTCTTTTAATAATTTATTAATTGTTGTCACTCTAAGTTATTCTTATCACCTAATATTCCAGTTCGATTGTCTTTTACCACAGTCGTTTACAATGCATCACATCCATGAAATACCTCATCGAGTTGTCTTCATTGATTTAAGTTCCAACTACATGGATGTAAGCGTTCAAAGAAGGAGCAATAATCTCTATTTTACCGAAGGATGGTTGGATCTACTCACCTATTATAACCAACCTAATGGAATGTGGTTAAAGTTAGCTTTCTTGGGAGGAGCTCGATTTTTTTATTGAGGAATTGCGTCCACGAAATTTTATAGGGCAAGTTCAAGTTCCATCCCCTCCATGATTTTTACGTCTGCCTGAAAATATTTAAAGTGGAGCACATAATGAGATTGAATTCTCTCGATTTAAGTTCAGTTTTGTTAAATTCGTGACAAACTCGGATATGCAATTTTAACGATTGGTAATATATTTAAATTTTCTTATTTTAAGTTGTTCATTATTAGAATAATTTTATAATATATTGTGATTTTTTTCAGAAATTACCTACTTTCTTTTGCATGCATGCAATGCCATTGAGAGGAATAAGGGTTAGTTTGGTTTCTTGGGGTGACAATTTTATACCTTGCCGCATTGCATAGATAGCGGATGATGAAGCTTATTTAACAAGAGGATGGTTTGAATTTGCACGAATTCTAAATGTTAATATTTACGATGTTATTTCAGTAGGTTATCGTTACGAGAATGACTCTATATTATACGTGACTAAGAACTAGAATAGATTCAATATTGTTTAAGTAATTTGGTTTTAATATTAGTATTTGATTAAATTATAATTAGAAAATTTTAAATTATTACCTCAATTTATATAGTATGAGTATTTTTTGTGGATGTACTATTTTTAAATAATTTAATAATTAATAAAATGAAGTGATGCCAGATATATTATTTAAGTTTGTTTTTATCCTTTATTTCTTTATTTGTATTTTCATTATATTTGACAAAATATCTCTACCTAAATATATAGTTTTCGTTGACCTAAACACAATTTAGTTGCAATAAAAACCGATTTTATCTATAAAAAATAATGAAACATGTATCTTTTGATATTATATTAATATAGTAAGTAGACATTATGATATAATAATATTTTTAATTGTATTATAATTAGCTCATAAATAATGTATGATTATATTATTTTAGGAAACTTTTTTCATTATAATTATATCAAATCAATATTTAATTATGATAAAATATGTTAATTATAACTATATCATAAAATTATAATAATTACGATAGTTATGTTATATATTTTAATCATTTATATAAGTAAATAAATTAGAAAACAATTAAATCAAATCATGATGGTAAATAATAATATAGAATAATATTATACATTTAATTGCATTATAATTAGCTCATGAATAATGTATGATTATATTATTTTAGAAAAATATTTTTATTATAATTATATCAAATTAATATTTAATATATTATTTAAATCTATCTTTTATATAACAATAATATTATAGATATTTATATATCACTTTTTTAAACTCATTCTTATAAATATTGGCATATATATAATTAATATAGATAACATATATACTTAATAAATATCTTTATTAAATTAATTATAACAATTAATACAAGATAATCTCATAAGTATAACCTGATTATAGCAAGAATTTTCATAAAAATAATTGACTACTAATTTGAATATAATTGATATAGTTAAATTGATACAACCTATAAGATTGAGAATATGTAGCAATTATAGCAATTATTATATCAATTATAATAATCATTCACGTGACTTCATATACAGTAATTTTTGAATTATAATTGTCACATAATTACTGTTGAATATTATTTAATTTTAGATGTTTTATAGATAATATTCATTATCACATGAATTATCATCATTATTCAATAATAATAATAATAATTTCGAATTTATATAATTGATAAAATTCTAATTCTCATTCGTATGTAATAATTTTATTAGTATGTATTCACAGTTTTAGTCAATATATATATTTAAAAAAAGAATAGGATATCAATAATTAATTGTGATTAATATCAACATCAATAATTAATTCTTATAATTATTTTTGTACGACTAAAAGTTACGGATAGTGTTTTTTTTGTAGAATAAAAAAAGTTTGTGATTCATAACATTTTCATAAAGTTTTATCGTATGGATACAAGATTAATTAGATAATAAATTGAATTTTAATTAATATATTTTATTTTCTGTTCATATTTTTTCATTAATTATCTTACTTTTTATATTTACAGTAAATATTGAATGTAAAAAGAAAAAAATAATATTGAATGTTATCTATTTTATTTATTTAGAGTTATAATTAAATTTGATATAATTATAGCAAGTATCTAGAATTAATAATAACATGATACTACAATTTTAAGTTGTATAATATAATAAAAAAAATGTATCAGTTTATGTATGCTTTCAATTAGGACCGTCAAAATGGGTTAAACTAATCAGATCAACCCGTTTATCCATTTAAATGGGTGGACTTTGCCTCTAAAATTAAACCCGTTTAAATTTCGGGCTAAATGGGCTAGCCTGTGTGCTAAATGGGTGGCCCGTTTAATTTTTTTCAAAAAATCAGTACTTTTAGTCGATATTTCTCTCGACTTATCAACTAAAAAAAATATATTATTTTTAAAGATTTTTGACCTAAAAGTGATATTTTTTGTCAAAATATTTTTCAAAAAATAAAATTAAATGATAAAGGGGTGGCCCGTTTAACCCATCGGACTGACCATAAACGGTCCGGACTAGAAGTTAAAATTCTGGCCTGCGAATAAAGTGGGCTTAAACGGGTCAGCCCATTTAACCCACTGGCTTAATGGGTCGGGCCTAAATGGACCGGACTAGCCCGTTTGACAGCCCTACTTTCTATATAGCAATGATATTATATATCTTTATATATCTCCTCTTTTAGCTCTTTTCTAAAAATATTGGCATATAATTAACGTAGATAACGTATATATTGAGTAAGTATCTCTATTGAATTAATCATAAAGGTTGATAAAATATAATGAAATAAAATATATATAGAAGGAGTAACAGTGAATTGTTATAATTATTTAATTTATCATCTAGAAAATTCGTACCTCAGATATAAATTTTTTTCTGTTTATTATTTTTCATACCTAAGGGTTACTAATTACGATTCTATCAACAGTGTCACCTATGGTACGGTAGATTATGTAATGAAAAAGTTTGAAAAATAAAGGCAAGAATTATTAGGTTATAGAAAGTCTCATACAAATTTGACAAGAACAAGACAACTTACGTAGAAATGGTTCTCATGGATGATAAGATAAGTTGATTATTTTCCATGATTCTTTCAAGTGATGCTAGGTCCATTTTATAAATATTTTTTATTTATATTTTAAGTTTATTTGACAAGTAAACCCTCGCACGAATCAAAGAAAGTGCGATTTATAGATTTATAAGTGTTAATAGTCTTTATATTTAATTTGTTTAATAGTGTGATAATATAGCTAATATATTTGTTGGTGGATTTAACTATTATTACTATATTATTTATGATCACATTCAGTATATATGTGTGATTTATTGAAGAAAGTAAATTATTAAAATCGATTAATAACTATTTTAGAATTAATCCAATTAACACTGAATTAGAAAAAAAAAACAAACAATGCATAACATGTTACTTTTTTATTAATCAAATTATTATAATTCAAATTAATTTTTAAAAAATAATTTAAAATTATAATTTCAATCTTCTCACGTGTATGGCACGGGTAATTATACTTGTATAGAAAAAATTTAGGAGATCACTCGGATAAAGACGCCTAAAACATCTTTTTTTAAATATGTTTCCATGTTATATTTTAATTGATTTCTATATAATTTATTCGGTGTTCCTCATCACATATTATTAAATTTTTCAAAAGATTTTCTTTCCAAAAATAATAAAAAATATTTAATTTAAGACTAAAATAAAAAAAGTAATAGATTAACTATTATATTTTTTTAAAAGATTATTTACATAAAAAAATATATCACATTCATCAAAATATATATATATATATATAACAAGTTCAAGTCTCTTAAAATTTTTATAAATAAAAAAATAATTAATTTATATTCGTATAATATATAAAATAATTACTATATTATTATTATATTATAGATTAAAATTTACTAATTTAAATTTTTTTTTATTTTTAATATAAGCATTAAAAATAAATAAAATTTTTATAACTAAATATAGTGTAACAAAATATATATAATATTAATTAGTTCTTAAAAAATTCTAAAAAAATAGTTTCTTTTATTTTAGTAAAATAACTATTTATTAAAGTAGACAAATTAATTATTTTCTTCTTAAATACAGTTTTTTTAAGACATAAAATTATTTAATTAGGACATTGGTTAAGATAATTAAAGTCACTATTTCATTAAATTTTTAATTTAAAGAAAAATCCTAAGTTAATTTTGGTATAGAAATTTCGAATTTGAAAACATTGATAAAAATTATGTTGAATTTTGATTTATTTGATTCTCATTTAAAAATTCTGTTTTAAAATTATATTCGAGTTTTAATCTGATTTTTAAAGTTTCAATTTACTTAGTTTGATTTTTTAACTTAGGTATACGTGACTCATATTAGGGTTTTAAGTGTTTAGTTGTAAAAAAAAGTAAAAAAAATTTCAATTGTCACATCAAATAGTCGCTAGAATGTATAATGTAGCAGTCGTTAGTCCATCTCAGCATGTCGTTAACAATTTTGTGAGACAGTAACAAAAATAAGATTAAGAACCAATGTGAGTCATAACTATTAAGTTGGGAGACTAAATTGAGTAAATCAAAATTTTTGAAATTAGATTGAAACATAGTTGTTAGAACCGAACCAGTGATCAAACCGATCAAGCTACTGGTTCATTGGTTTATTGGTTCAACCAATAAATTACTGGTTGAACCGATGAAACCGGTCTCACGTAAATATAAAATATAAA
>NC_029779.3:17743717-17744944 GCF_000817695.3 Arachis duranensis
TAATAATAATAATAATAATAATAATAATAATAATAATAATAATAATAATAAACAAGTATATCACAGTAAAAAAGGAAGCACGTCACCAAATAATTTATCATTCGAATTATATATGAATCAAATTGATAATATGAGGGCTAATACTACAAAAATCGATAACAAGATTAAGAACTTACAAAAGCTTTCTTAAGATCATAGAAAAAAACGTTTATATTTGTGTGATATATAAAACAACAACAACAACAACAACAACAACAATAATAATTACAAAAAAATAAATTTATTTAAAATGAAAGTAATATGATTAAGTGTAATTTATTTAGACTTGATTAAAAAATAATTGAATGTACTATATGCAGTAAAAAATTGATATTATTGAAGGATAAAATTAAATTAAAATTTATTTTTATGTATCGTTTTTGTCTCCAACATTTTTGTTCTATTTAAGTCCCTAACGTTTCAAAATCGTCTCAATTTTGTCCCGCCGTCGATTCTGTTAACGGATCCCTAACGGCAGGACAACATTGAGTCAATTGTGAAACGTTAGGAACTTAAATAGGACGATTGAAACGTTAGGGACAACTTTGAGACTTACCCCAAATATTGGGGACAAAAACGATACTTTACTCTAAATTTTTTTAACTAAATTCATTCGAACAGGCACAAATACAGGGAAAAAAATGCACGTATATATTACCGTTTTTTCTTTTTCAAGCTTTTTTACTCCAAAAATTTGTATTGAAAAGTATAAAAAATGTATTAATATAACACATAAATTTTGCTATGAATGTAATTTGTTGATTGGATAAATCAATATTTTGGATGTGTAATCTTTTAAAAAAAAATTATTATGCATCACAAATTTGTATACTGTAACTAAAAATTTTTTGTATCGTGTATATTTTATTGGTTGAATGTCAATATTTTAAATATGTAATCTTTTGAAAAATTGTTGTATTGTACATTAAAATTTCATATACTGTGAATTAAAATTTTTATACTCTAATTTTATAAATATATATAAAAGAATATAAATACTCGAAGAGAATGAGAAAGAAAAAAATAAAAATAAAAGAGAAAGACGCTGAAAAAGAATAAGACCTCATTGAAAAAAAATAAAAAATAAAGAAGAGAATGATAACAGCGATAATGGTGAGCGACGATGATGACAAGTCGATGAACTAAAAAAGAAGAGAAGGAGAAAAAAGATAAATAATAATAATAATA
>NC_029779.3:17745594-17753243 GCF_000817695.3 Arachis duranensis
ACAAAAAATGCTAATTAACACAATGCTACTTCCCAATTAGCTCAGGCTTTTTTGTGTCACTTCAACAACCAAAATGGGCACTAAAACAAAGCTTGTTTTTATTAACTATGTTGATTACTTTGTCACTTTTTAGTGTTGGAATGGTACAAGGCAGCAGCAGAAAACTTCTGGCACCAACATTTCTTGATTTTGGCAGCTATGATTTTTCTCCATTTCCTGATTTTGAATGAGCTGCAATGCTGCATAATTTGTTATAGTAAAGCATCAGATCCAAATCAAACACCAAAGGCAAGAAGCAATAAGAACAAAATGGCAAAAAAAATAGAAGCAAACAATGGATGAATCATGAATAAAAATTGAAGCAGAAGCAAACAGATTCATGAAGCAACAAAACCCTATTTCTAAACAGATTCATAAAGCAGCAAAATTGAAGCAGCAAAAATTGAACTCAGATTCATGAAGCAGCAAAATTCATGAAACAGCAACTCAAAATTGAAGCAGCATAAATTGAAGCAGCAAAAATTGAACTTAGATTCATGAAGCAGCAAAATTGAAGAAACAGCAACTCAAAATTGAAGCAGCAAAATTGAAGCAGCAAAAATTGAAGCAGCAAAAATTGAACTCAGATTCATGAAGCAGCAAAATTGAAGCAGCAAAAATAATCCCCAGCTGCCTTCAACGCATCATAATAGAAAGCCAAAAACAGATTCAAGATTCATCAAACAGAAACCAAAATCATGTAATCCAGATAAACATGAAGTAGCAACTCAAAATCATGTAATCCAGATAAACATCAAAGAACATGTTTTCTGTGATAGAGAGAAACAGAAACATGAACAGAAATAGGAACATGAACTCAAATAGGAACAGAACCATGAACAGAAACATGTCCGCATACATGAACCGAGGTGGAAGGCAGAGTATTACCGGCGACGACGGTGGAGGTGGAGAGCTCGGCGACGACGGTGGAGGTGGAGAGCTGGACGACGACGGTGGAGGAAGAATCAAAAACAAAAATTAAGATCAGCATGTTATCCATGAATCAGCAAACAGAATCAGATGCCCTGTTATTTTTTTTTCAAACAGAACAGGCGAGCTAGAAGGAAGCATGTTCAAAATCAAGAAGACAAGAAAATCAGTCTTACCGGCGAATGAGAGGCAGGCTCGGCGAGCTCGTCGAGGTTCGGCGACGAGGAGGCGGGCTCAACGCGGTGGTGGTCGCGGCTGCTGAGGAGCGCTGCTGGGTGGCGAATGAGGAGCGCTGCTGGAATCTGGAGCTTGGTGGGCGGTGGCAATGGTGGCCTTGGTGGATGAGGGGGGAAGAAAGGGGAGGAGGCTGGGAGCTTCGGGGGTTTGGTGGGTGGCTGATTGATTAGGGTTAGATTGGTTAAGGTTAAGTGGTTAACGCGTTCCCCCCCTTTTTTTTATAAAATAGCCAAAACGACGTCGCCCCTTTTTTTTTAAATAGCCAAAACGACGTCGTTTGGCTTATGAATTCGCAAACCATTGAACTGCAAAAAAATCGGACAGTTCTTCCGGTTCGCCGGTTAACCGCCGGTTCGACTGATTTTTTCCCCGATTCTTTGCCATTCGCTTTTGGAGGTTACCCGGACCGGTTAGGTAACCGGTTCCCAGTTTTTCTAGTTGAACTGGCCGGTCCGGTCCGGTTTTCAGAACCATGATACTTATAGAACATTTCATTGTAGTATCCACCATATCCTTAAACTACATATATATAAATTTATAATGTTGTTATGGGACAGTCGGACACACAGCAGCACATGGTTTGGTGAATGATGGGCGTGGCATAGGAATCAGCACAGGTTACCCCACGCCCAAGGGCCAAGCCCGCTCATATCATTATCAAATTTCTTAATCTCTTGCCTTTTTTATTTTTTAATTTTTATTAATTAAATAGTAAAATCAAAATGAATGCGAAATTCTATAAAAAAATTTTTAAGTATACTATTATACTGATATATTAGTGATCTTAATTATATATATTATATATAATTTTTAATAATTAAGATCAACAGTTAAATTAACTGCTGATATGATAATATACTTAAAACTTTTCCAATTCTATATACTAGTAGAGTACTAGAGTTATTTAGCTGAACATGAAGAAGAGAGAGGCCATCGAGTTGAAGTGAAAAGCTGGAAGCTATGGGCAAAATCTTATGGGACCATAGTCGGGGTGGAACCCAAGGTAAGATTTAGTGAATTGGATTAAATACGGAAATGGATCCTCTCCAATTTTTTTTCTATTGGAGATGATCTACTCTCACTAAATACTAGGTACAATGTACTTTTACTTTTAAGTCTAAGGATTTGGTACGAGGAAATACGCCCCCTCTCCATTTCAACATCTTCCAATTTAGCCAGGGGCCTCATTTATTTATCCTATATTTGGAGGAAAAGAATTTGGGAGAAAAAAAAATGCAAAAGAAGGAAAATAATGAAAAATAAGGTTTTTTTTATTGCATAAGAAGAGAAATTAGGTGGAAGAAAAAAAAAGGAAAATTGATGAAAAATTAATAAATTATAAATATCCATTTTTTCTTTTATTTAATTTAATTTTTTATATTATTAAATTAATTTTTTTCTATAAATAGGGAGGGGTTCGTTTGGTTTAACGTACCAAACACAGGTGAAAAAAAAGTGTGAATAATTCTCAAAAAATTATAGTGTATAGATTTATACATTGAGAATATTTTTTGAATATTATCTTTATTATTCTTTAGTACCATAATTATCATAAAATTGTAGTATTTAAATAAAAAATCTCATTAAAAAATACTATATATACCTCTTGAGTGTATAAAAATGTAGAAAGAATATTGTATAATTCCAAATATAGCAGTATTTCTGTTGGAGTTTGATGCGTAGTTTTTATTCAATTTTAAGATTTTTCACGTTAAATATTTGTGCAAGTACTATTCATATTGTACAATATTATTTATAGATATATATACATACTGTTTGTATATACAGGTATCCGTATTATACTGTAATATATACGGTAACTGTTGATCTATATGATTATTATTAATTTATACGGTTATTATTTACAAATACGTTTTTTTATTTATATTTTTGGTTGCGCTGTGCATGTTGGCAGATTTAGGGTTTGTTTTGGTAAATGTTTAAGAAAAAAATTTTTTGAGTTATATTTTTTTAAAATTTTGTAAAAAAATAAAAGTAATTTTATGTTTGGGTATTTTATGCAAAAAAATCTTTTTATTTATCAGTTATGTTTGAGTATAACAATATAAAAATATTTTTTTATTTATTTATTATATGAAAAATATCTTTTTTTAAGGAAAAATATCTTTTAAAAAAAGATGTAAATTACATCTTCTCAAAAAAAGATATTTTTTATTTTTCTAATGCTTTTACTTTTACTATTAGAAATTTGCCAAATATGCTAAAAAATAAAAAAATCTTTTTTTATTAAAAAAATATTTTTTTAATCAAAATAATGACGTCCAAACAAGTATTAATTCTGCTAAAGTTGCTTCTGTATCTATCGTCATATTTAGACTTATCGTCCAAACAAGTATTAAATAATATAGTGTCTTTATACTCATTTAAAAAGTACAGATTTAGAATTTCAAAACTTAAAAAAAATGTTAGTCAATTTATTACTGAAACAATAACGTCGTCAATTATTAATACATTTTATTTTTGTGTACGATATGATACTTTCCTCAACTCCTGGGTGCCTCTGTGATTTTTCATTCGTTCAGTTGCATGTACAAAAGTGTTTGGGTAGGAATTTTTTTTTTTCTCTCTTTTATGAATTTAAGGAGGCTGCACATAATCGATTGAAGTGAGAGCACACATCATAGTACTGTATAACTGTGATCTCTACCTTTTTGTTTGGTACAACAAAAAATGTGATAAAATAATCTGGCAAGAAGGCATTTTGGATTGTTGAAGAAGATCATCATCAGGTAATAATTGCGATGGAGTAGTATTAATGTTGTTGAGGAGATAGATTGATGAGTCCAATGTCAAATCCATTATAAGCTATCGGAGCGTACATCCACAAATCATCAGAGCTCAAAAGCTACATATATATATGTGAATTTCTAATGAGAATGAGAAACTAATGACAATCAATTCAAGTTTATGATAGGAATATTACCTTAATCTGTAGCTGCAAAAATTTCACGTAATGCACTGCTTCTTCTAGCATTGTGCTTATATCAACCTGTGTATATAAATATAATATGGTCATCATGATTGATAAAATTACGTTTCTCATAGATAATATAAGATCAATCATATTAAGTATACATTAAAGATCAGTTACTGAATCAGAGATTCGAATAGGATACATATTAGAATATAAAATACATATTAAAAATGAACGAAAACAACACATAATTTTTTGAGTTTAGGTACAACTTTTTATATACAATATATGTACACATGGGATACACACCAACTGATTTAATAATTAATATATATATATATATTGAATTGGAAAAAATTAAGTTATATGTGATCATTTAGTATTAATTACCCTTGCATAAAGGCTTTGAGGATCTGTTGCTGATCCTCTAGTAACTCTTGTCTTCCCATTTGAGTTCAATACTGAAGAAGTAGCTCCTCCACTATTCTCCTCCTTATTATAATTATTAGTGCCATTATCATCTTCTAAAGCGGTATAATTATCATTACTTTCTTCTATTTCTTTCCCATTACTCTCCACCTTCTGCTTCTTCTTGTTCCCTACTGCATTATCCTTCCTCTGATGAATTTCCAAACTCTTATGTTAAGAACACCCAACAGCTATATATTTGGGATGGTCGTTATTATTAGGATGGTTATCGTGATTATACAATTTTAACATCATTTTAAAAAATACTGCTAAAATTAAAGTAATATGATTTTCTAATTTAAAAGATAAAAATAAAAAATAATGTAAAAATATAAAAAAAATTATCTTAATTTTAACAATACTTTTAAAATGTTGTTAGAGTTATATAACTACCATATTATATAAGATAAAGTACTTGTTTGGGCGTCGTTAAATTGATGGAAAAAAATCTTTTTTTAATAAAAAAAGAGTTTTTATTATTTTTTAATGTGTTTGACAAATTTTTAATAATAAAAATAAAAGTACTAGAAAAATAAAAAAAAACATATTTTTTAAGAAATTATAATTTACATCTTTTAAAAAAAAAATTTTCTAAAAGAATGTTTTTCACATAATAAATAAAAAAAAATTTTATTTATTTTATCTAAACATAATTGATAAATAAAAAAATCTTTTTAAATAAGATATTCAAACATAAAATCACTTTTAATTTTATAAAAAAATTTTAAAAAAATATCATTAAATTTTTTTTTTCGAAAATGACGGTTCCAAACAAGTCTAAATTCAAGGAGCTATTAAGTTCAAATTAACTAAGAGCTTACATCTTTTGAATAAACACGAACCTTTTTCTTGTTATCTAGTGGCAATTCAAGATTTTCACTTGTCTCATCATCTTCATTCATTGTGACATGTTCAGCAACGGTATGTGAAGAAGGAACAAAAACCCCATCATGGTTTTTCTCATTATCCATCATCATCATCATCATCATGTGAAAGTGAAAATCATTATCAAATATGTTATTACTACTCTCTTGACAAATATACTGCAAATTAGGGGTGGGAGGAAACATGGATTCAATTTCTGTGTTCCCATCTTCTTCAATTGAAAATATTCTGTAAATGCAATCCCATTCTCCTTCAGGGAAGGCTCCAACACCAACAGCTTCCATTTTCTTTTTTGGTTTGTGTTGTGTATAGTGGCCTAATAATATTCCTTTCTTGTGTAATGCCACTGCAATCATCGAGAAATTGGCACACATTTATACTCTAAATCCCAACAGAAACAATGTTGATTGATACAAGCACACTTCAATCTTAGAATATCATATATTTTTAATTAATTCTAAGGAGTTGGTCTGAGTTCTCTCTGTAACTGAACTCTGAGATAGTCCACTCTGTGGGTCCAATACATGGTCAACGACAACTCATATAATTCATTAACCAAAGTTCTTGTCTGGGTTTTAAAATGCGGTCCACAATTCTGAAAATAATAGCTAAGATTATGACGTTTATTATATTTAATAATTTAGTTAAATATATTAAATTATTTAATAATTTTTAATTAGGAAGATATTTTTATGTGTATAAATACAATTATTTTTTTATTTGATTATTTTTCGTGTTTGGTAACACTCGCATAAGAAGGACACCGAGGGTCTAAGTAATCATTAATACGTGACTAATAATAATTTGTGGGAATAAAAAGCAAAACAGAATTAGCTAATTTTGTTATTGTCAAAGTAGAAAAAGAGAAAGAGAACTCCAAAGGCTAATTTTTTAGCGGCTGTTAATCACAATAGCTGATATTTTTCTGTTAAACTTTGTATATATACTAGTAACTGAACAATTATAAAGTCAACAAAAAGAAAAATTAATAATAACAATTCACATACAATTAAATTTTTTGAGTTACAGTTCAATTCTTCTTTCTCTTCTACTATTCACATGGTATCAAGTACTTCTGGCTTTGCTACCAATAAAAGTCTTTTTAACTTCATTTCAAATAAGCTCACAGAAAAGAATTATGTCACATAGAAACGATTTACTTTGTTTATCATTCGTGGCCAAAATTTTGCGGATCATATTTTGAAAGGAAAGACTCCAAAATTGTATGATTCTAATGCAACACAAAAATGTTGGCACTGCCTTTTTTTACCTATACAGAGTATGAAAGAATAAATCGAGAAAAAATTTATGAATAAGATAGTCAAAAGAAGATCTCATGGTAGTTAATATGGGACTTCATCACCCATCAATACATGGTATTTTTTAACTTATTGTTATTTTAGATGGTGAAAATGTTATTAATTGTGAACTATTATTAGATTATTTACACAGAGAAATAGAAAAAATTGCGAAAAAAATCGAACAATTATATAATATCTGCTTTATGTAACACGTTTGGATTATTTAGTTACGATGTTCACAGAAGAAATAACCGTAAACGAACCAGAATAATTGGAAAATATTCAAGTACCTCAAAGAGTCAGCTATATTCGAGTAATTATGTTGGAATTGAGCCAGATAGCTTCTCACCTATTATGGCGGGGACCTTTTATGGTGGGTATTGGTGCACAAATTCCTTTCTTCTATATTTTTAAATAAAGAGAATTAATATATGATCTATTCGAAGATGCGACAGGTATGAGAATGATGCATAATTTTTTCCATATCAGAGAAATTGCGGCGATCTACCTCATGGTTGGATAGATAAATGCTTAGATTTTTGTGATTATTTTTTAACCTGGGTTGTTGAATACTAAAAACTTATTACGGGAAATTCCATTTTTTTAGAATGGGTTGAGGAAATAGGTATTGTTAGTGGAAAGGAAGTAATTAATTGGGGTTTATCAGGACCGATGCTTCGGACTTCCAAAATACAATGGAATCTGTGTAGAGGTCAAAATTATAAGTGTTACGAGGAATTTAATCGGGACGTTCAATGGAAAAAAAGAGACTCATTAGCTTGTTATTTAGTTCGAATTGGTGAAATGGTGGAATCCATAAAAATTATTCAACAGCCTTTGGAAGGAATTTTCGA
>NC_029779.3:17753255-17817372 GCF_000817695.3 Arachis duranensis
AGAGTAAAATGATTTTGAATATCGATTCATTACTAAAAAGCTGTCTCCAACTTTTAAATTGTCGAAACAAGAACTTTATGTAAGAGTTGAAGACCCCAAAGGAGATTTGAGAATTTTTCTAATAGGATATCAGAATGATTTTTCTTGGAGATGGAAAATTCGTCCACTCGATTTTATTAATTTACAAATTCTTCCTCAATTAGTTAAAAAAATGAAATTGGCTGATATTATGACAATACTAGATAGTATAGATATCATTATTTACCAGATTTTGATACTCAAAATCAACTTCTGCATCAATTTATAAGAGGAGAGGGGACCAAGATACTTTACTTTCTTATTTTTTTTGCAAACGTGCGAGTTTATTGAATTACACTATTCAAAATTAATATTTTATATGATAAATCACTATTAATACTATTTTTCAATATAAATACTAGTGGTACTAGTATTTTCGGCATTTGCAATAACTTTTTTATTTCTTTATGTTCAAAAGAATAAGATCTTTTAGATACGGACAATAGGCACAAATCAAGTATATTTTTTTAGATTAGGAAGCAACTTGATGAATAATACTACTAAAGTTTGAATAGAATAACCCAATTGAAGCGTAATGATTATACGTCTGTAATGCATTGTATGTCTCATAATAAGTCGCATTCTTCTACCCTTTACCGGTAGTCAATATCTATTCATAGTTATTACCTTGACACCAAAGAAGAGTTCGATCCAATGCTTTATTTCTGTCCTAATTGATCTAGAATCCACATTAGAAGTATATTGATTTTTTACTAATAACCAAATACCTTTGTTTGTATATACTACATTTTTTATTCTATTCATATTTGATTCCATTTATAAATAGGTTTTCTTCCTTATGAGTTCTAGTCTCAATAAGAATACTAGTTTTTACTATTCATATATTATAATTTGAATATATCACACCAATTCATTATGTATGGATGATGAGATTCTATTGATACAGAGCCAATCATTCTGTAGATTCTGCTTTAATATCTTTTTTCTGGGGTTGAAAGAGATGATTCCAAATCCACCCCACTCGTGTCTTCGCTTTTACTTGATTTCGAGTCTCTAACTTCAATATAAGGATTGGCTTGTTGTTAAAAGAATATTTTGCAACCTTTTTGGTAACAAGTATCATGGTTTGAACTTCACTCGCTCTTTCTACTGATTTTCAAATTTTTGTATATGCAAATGCAGATTGGGTGAGCGATTTGGATGATCGACGCTCCACCAGTGGCTATTGCATATTCCTCAGTGACAATCCTATTTTTTGGTTAGGTCGAAAATAAAACATAGTCAATCGGTCATCCACAGAAATTGAATTTCACTGCCTAGCCGAAGTTGCAGCAGAGATACTATGGGTGCAAAAACTACTCAATGAACTTCATGTGTCAAGCTCGATTCCATCTACATTGTTTTGTGATAACCTAAGCGTCGTGATGCTTGCATCCAATTCCATTTTTCATAGCCGGTTGAAACACTTTGAAATTGACTTCTATTTTCTTCAAAATTTGGTTGCAAAACGCTAATTTTATGTTGTTCACATCTTTTTAATCTCCTAATCTGTTAATATTCTCACAAAAATTGTTTGGAAATACTTTTGTTCATTTTAAGACTAAGTTCAAGGTGTTGTCTTCCAAAACCTTAAATTTGAGGGGTCATGAGAATAAAAGTCAAAATAAAAATAGCTAATTTTACTATTACCAAAATAAAAAAAAGTTAATAAATAATTTTTTAACGGCTCTTAATCACAATAACTAATATTTCTTTATTAAGCTTTGTATATATACTAGTAACTGAACAATTATAAAATATAAAAAAAAGAATAATAACAATTCACGTACAATTAGATTTATTCAATTACAGTTCAAATTCCTTTTCTCTCCTATTATTCACATGATTAATTAATTAATAAGTCTCTTAACTAAAGGTGATAGCGATATAGGAGTAGTTACAAACTCAAGAAAGCTACATCATCATGCGCGTTCTTTTCTATTTTTTCCATTAAAAAGATCACTAAGAACGTGTGAGAGAGTCTCCATGAATATGATGTAGTACAACAGAAAATTAAATTCTACGAGGGAAATAAATAAATAAATATGGGTTTATGGGCCTCCACATTGCTGTGGGGACGAGTCTGATTCTGACATTCTTTTAAAGTACTATAAAGGCCATCAATCACCAAAGAGGAAAAAAAAAAGTGACAGAGCAACCGTGAGACTCGCTCACTGTCTCCTTAATAAAGGTTTATTATTAAGGATCCATGAAAAAATATATGTTGAATCCCTTCAATCATCATATTCTCATGTCCTAATAATTAATTATATTAACATGTATATATAATAATATCTTCGTATTAATTTTATGTTAAACTACATTGAAGGCTTTCCAGTTTCTATTGGAATATCTAGCATATCCAATCCTCTAGGCTGTATAAGGAGGACACTTGGCTTGCATATATTCGCTATAATAATTCTTTAATAGAATAAAAAAAGCTCCAATTTTAACAGCAAGCTTACTGACATGTCCACATGACCACATGTTGCATATAATTCATTTACTTAGAAGTTATGATACACGATTCCGAAGAACTGAGATAAGAATTAAAGTAGCCATAAGTTCGAATTTACTAGTATATATTATGACATAAGTACATAACCATATATGCATGTTGCATAAGTGACCGAATGTGGTAAGAACTCGAGTTGTTTTTATATAAAGTTGATAGTTAAAAATGGTTAGATGATAATTTAGTCAAATTTATTAAATTATATTATTAGCTATCAATTTTAGATAACGCGTTATTTCTGTTTTTTTTTTATTTGTCTTGTGTCAATCGTGTACTCTATTTAATGTGTTAATTTTTATATTAAAAAAAATTATTAACTTTACATAAAAATAAATACATGTAAATTTCTATTCATCATGTTTTGAAGATAAATAAATCTCAATTCCTTTCAATTTTGCCTTGCCCTTTCGGCTCTTCTAGAGAAATTTCAAAGAAAGTCAACGCGTTTGCAGTTCATAACTTTTTTTTTTCTTCAGGTTTTTGGAAGAGGTTTGTGCAGGTTGTAAACACATTGAATCATTGACCCTTATGAAATTAATTATATGAGAGGACATATGACAGTGCAGTAGTGTACACATATATACGTGGTTGCCCCAAAGGGCAAAGGCTTCTTGTGACAGTGCCGTGACACCTGCTCCAGTTGGTTGAATTCTTAAAAGCTGTGTGATTTTCTTCTTGGTTATTATGGCTAGCATTCGTGATCAATTATTGAGTCTCCAAGGTTATGAAGTCTTAAGATATATTAAATAAAATTTTGTCTGCATTAAGATATACATTGAAACTTAGTTTATGAAGCATGCGACTGGTACGCCTGCTGCTTCGATACTTTTTCTTGGGTGTCAACCGGGCACTTAAAAATAGCTACATACAAGTTTAATCACCCGTGTCATGCACGTGATAAGATTGAAATTATAATTTTAAGTTGTTATATTAAATTTTATTTTAATTATAATAATTTAATTAATAAAAAAATAACTTGTATGCGTTGTTTTTCTTTTCTTAATATAATATTAATTGTATTAACTATAAAATAGTTATTTAATCTATTTTTTTCAATAAATCAGGTATATATACTCAATATGACCATAAATAATCTAGTAATACTTAAATCTACCAACAAAGTTTTATATGTTGATTTACTGTGAAGTAAGAAAATATCAAAATCAGCTCAAAATGAAGAACAAATTAATAGAAAATCCTAATGCAGAAAGTTTTGTAATAAATAATAAATAATTTAAACCTACTGAATAACAATTCAATGCTATCCTTTGATACATGCAAAATATATACATAAAACAACACTGTATCAATGTTTGTATATAAACTTATATGATTAACATTATTATAAAATTGTTTGTCAAGAGAATAAAATTATACGAATTTTAATGATAATTTTAATATTCTCAAACTATTAATATACAATAAGAATTCATCTATTAGTTCCTAAAATTTCTAAATTTTTTTAAGTGATAGTAATAAATTTTAATAAATAAATAGATTTAGTAAGACATTTTGTTATTACCTTTTTATTATAGGCTCTCAAAAACTTCTCTATATACCACATTCATCGTGCAGTTATCTTTCAAGTGTCCATGATCTTGCAACAGCACTCGCAAACCATCTTTACTCGTTACCCTTGATAACGCAACATACAATTGACCATGGGTGAAAACTGACCTTGGAAGATAAATTCCAACTTTCAATAGAGTTTGTCCCTGGGACTTATTTATTGTCATTGCAAATGACATGATAATTGGGAATTGTCTTCTTTGAAACCTGACCGGCAATGTTTCATTCTTTTGGAATTAGATTCAGTTTTGGGATAAGAACAATACTTCCAATCTATCCTTGAAACAATTTTCAACAGATAAATTGGATAACATATCTGGATACATGAAATCAATGAGGTCATCCAAAGCTGTCTCAGAGTTCTTAATCAAAATGTTAGATGGTATATGAACGATCGATTCACCATCTGTTGTTTCACCAGCCAAATCATCACCAATTTTTAGTAGCCATTCTGCAAAATTTCTGAGTTCTTGTATGTTGTTGTTTTCACCTAGTGACAATCTCATATTTTTTGTAAGCTTCAAAATCTTACAGTTATGCTACAAATATGAAGAATTAATAGAAGACTGAATTATATCTTGCCTTGAGCCTCTGGGAATCACAGGTAAAATTTGTCTAAAATCTCCTCCGAAAACAACAACTTTACCTCCAAATGACAAATGAGCATTATACGAATCTGAGCACCTTAAGATGTCTCTGAGGCATTTGTCTAAAGCTTCGTAACAATACTTACTTATCATTGGAGCTTTATCCCATGTGATTAATTTGGCCTTGGATATTAACCTTGCAAGAGGACTTTCCTATTTAATGCTACACAAAGAATCCTCATTTATGGTCAAAGAAATTTTAAACCTTGAATGTGCAGTTCTTCCATTAGACAACAAAAGTGTAGCAATCCCACTCGAAGCAACATTTAAAACTATACCTCCTTTAAACCTAATTGAGCATGATATAGGTGACCATAAGAATATTTTTCCACAACCACCTTGACCGTATAAGAAGAAAAGTCCATTCATATTACCGCTAACAGCACCAATTATTTAATCGTATATAAATTTCTGCTCATTAGTTAGCCTTTCTAAATACCCACTTAGTTCAATCGCAAGAGCATTAACGTCAAAATAATTGAAACAATTGACTATTACGACTTATATATATGCTAATTACAAACGATATGAATTTTTAATGGAAATACTTGATACTAATAAAAAAAATTATATAAATAGAAATGATTTAATTTCAATTTCAATTCCATATAACAAAACAGTGGTTTTCAAAATTATGGAATCTTTTTTTAACATATGTATTATGCCATACGTATAAATTATACGGGTTATTATATAAATTCATATATATGCATAACAAAACAGTTTAATATTATATATTTTCTACATTAATTATATGTCAATATTTTAAAAAAAGAGATAAAAGAAAAAATATATAAATATGTATAATATTATTGCTATATATGAAACAGTTTTATATTGCTTTAATTATAGAGACTTATTATAATTATATAAAATTTAATTTGAAGAAATAATTTCTCTTGCCATAAATAATATACTAAAACTGTTAGTATATTATCTTCTTTATGATTAATTGAATTTATCAATGATTTTTTCGTGTAAATCGTTATTACCCAGTTTTTAATAATTACTTAATATACAAAATTTGAAATTAGAAATTGTTATTACTAATTCAATTAACTGGTTAATTGAGTAATAATTGTCAAATTATTAAGGTGCAAAATCATTGATTTACTCAATTGATTTCCATATATTATTTATATTTCAAGTAATAATTTGAAATTATATTATTTACCCAGTTAATAATACTATTATTAAAAATTATTTTTTACATTGATTTTTAAATCAATTATTAAATAATTATTTTTGTTAAGATAATTGTTTATAAATTATTTCAAATTATATTTTGTTAAGATATAATTATTTAGATTATTACTCATGACACGAGTATAATTTTATTTTATACCAATTAATCAATTATAATTATATGACACGGGTGTAATTTCAATTTTATCTATGGATTATTTTTCATAATAATATACAACATATTATTTACCGTAATAATTTGATTTGATTGATTTCTAATTATTTACGTACATAAATGATTAAAATATATAACATAAATATCGTAATTATTATAATTCTATGATATAATTATAATGAAAATACTTTTCCAAAATAATATAGTCTACTATTATTCATCCACTAATTATTTGGCAATAAACCTTAATATGATTTTTTACATCTCCACTATAAGAAATAACTACTTAGATATACCAAATAATATGTAACATATTACTACTTGTATAAGTTAAGGCACAAAGACATGATTTAAATACCTGTATAAGTTAAGGCACAAACACAGAATTTAATTAAGGTGATTGAAACTTTCACCAAACAGAATATGACCTACTCAATCGAATAAAAAAGGATACTCAATTTTGCATTAATTAGCTAGTCGAAGAAATAACATACTCATTTATTATTCATGCTTCATTATATTTTTTAAATAATATATAGAAAATATATATCTTGTGTATAAAAATGTGACTATTAGTAATTTTATTAATAAACTTTTTTTTAAACTATTACTAATTTCAATTTTAATAGAAAATATGAGGAAATAATTTCGCTTGCCATAAATAATATACTAAAACTGTTAGTATATTATCTTCTATATGGTTAATTGAATTTATCAATTATTTTCCCGTGTAAATCGTTATTACTCAGTTTTTAATAACTACTTAATATACAAAATTTGAAATTGAAAATTGTTATTACTAATTCAATTAACTGGTTAATTGAGTAATAATTGTCAAATTATTAAGGTACAAAATCATTGATTTACTCAATTAATTTTCATATATTATTTATATTTCAAGTAATAATTTGAAATTATATTATTTACCCAGTTAATAATACTATTATTAATAATTATTTTTTGCATTGATTTTTAAATCAATTACTAAATAATTACTTTTGTTAAGATAATTGTTTATAAATTATTTCAAATTATATTTTGTTAAGATATAATTATTTAGATTATTACTCATGGCACGGGTATAATTTCATTTTATACCAATTAATCAATTATAATTATATGACACGGATGTAATTTTAATTTTATCCACCGATTATTGGCAAATAAATTTTATTTCAATTATAAATAAAATCTGTTTTTATTGGCAAATAAATTGTCTTTAGGTCAATGATTTAATATATGTGTAGGTTCATTTTTTATCAAATATTCAACGATTTAATATATGTGTAGGTTCATTTTTTGTCAAATATAATGAAAATACAAATAAAGAAATAAAGGATAAAAATAAACTTAATAATATCTGACACTACTTTATTTTATTAAATTATTTAAAAATAGCACATCTACAAAAAATAATCGTAATATATAAATTGAGGCAATAATTTAAAATTCTATAATTATAATTTAATCAAATACTAATAGTAAAACCAAATTACCTAAACAATATTGAACCTATTCTAGTTCTTAGTCACGTATAGTATAGAATCATTCTTGTAACGACAACCAATTGAAATAACATCGTAAGTTTCAATATTTAGAATTCGTGCAAAATCAGACCATCTTCTTGTTAGATAAGCTTCATCATCCGCTATCCATGCAATGCGACAAGGTATAGAATTGCCACACCGAGAAATCAAACTAACTCTTATTCCCCTCAATGGCATTGCATGCATGCAAAAGAAAGCTGGTAATTTCTGAAAAAATCAAAATATGTTAAAAAATTATTCTAATAATGAACGGCTTAAACTAAGAAAATTTAAATATATTACCAATCATTGAAATTGCATATCTGAATTTGTCATGAATTTAGCAAAACTGAACGCTTATATCCTTCGGTAAAGTAGAGACTATTGCCTCTTATTTGAACGCTTACATCCATGTAGTTAGAACCCGAATCAGTGAAGACAACTCGATGAGGTATTTCATGGATGTGATGCATTGTAAATAATTATGGCAAAAGACAATCGAACTGGAACATTAGACGATAAGAATAACTCAGAGTAACAACAAATAAAAAATTATCAAAATAATAATATAATAGAATGAGTATATAAAAAAATATTATAAAAATTATAAATTGTACCTTAAAAGGATCAACTTCAATAAAAACGAAGAATACATTCTTATTCTATGAAGTAGTAAAAAAAACACTAAATATAAAATTATGAATTGACTCTCAAATTTAGATTCATGTATCACAGAAAAACATTATATATAGACTTTAGTAAAACAAAAATAAATATATAAATTACTTATTATTAAGATAATTTTTTATTATATACAATAATTAAACATCATATATTAATTTTGTTAAAATTATATAATTTTATCATATCATAATTAGAATCATTATCTTCTATTATGATCAGAGAAATTCAGGACAATAAATCAGATTATTATATAATTGTAATAAAATTGAAATTTATATAACCCGTACCATGAATTTATAACCGTATTATTGGCACGTGAATTTATTTTATGTATAATTCGTGATAAAATTGAAATAAGTAATATATAATATATTATAAAAATTAAAAAAGACAAAATATTTTAGTTCATAATTAAATATTAATAAAATACTAAATTATTATTATTATAATCCATCTAAAAATATTTATACTTTACTTTTTTTTATGAAATTTAGAGTAATTCACTTAGATAAAATAAATGGAGTTTAAAATTATGTAAATGCCTAAACTAAAATTCGTTATATGTTCTGTCGTAAATATTTTTATATAAATCGAATCAAATTGATTCGATTTACTACTAGTACAACATAGATATAATAAATCAAATTAAATTAATTTAAATTAAGTGAAGAATTTACATTTTGATGTCGTTATACTCTCAAAAATCTAAGTTTGAATTAAAAATAATGTCATCAAAGCGTAAGTTTTACACTTAATTTCACAAATTAAATTATAATTTAATTTATATAAATTTTAATTATTTCTCAATTTACATATTGTAAAATATAGTTAATCTTTTTATATTGTATAATTATTTGTTACTTCTGATTCTGGAATCCAAGTTTTAACTTCTATATGACCTTAGAATGCTATATTTTATAATATTGTTTTAATATCAAAAGTCCCTAATGATTCTTTAGAATTTAGATGATAATGAGTCAAATAATGATTTTTAATAAATTTTTAGAAATATTTTATTATTCCGTTTTGAATTAATAAGTTTGTAAAAATGTAGACTTTTTTTAAATTTGAGCTAAAACACAAAAGTTGAATTTTTATTCTTATTTGTTTTGATTTTTTATATTTTATTTGAATTCAAATAGAGAGTATTTTCTTGTTGATATTTATGTTTTAAAGTTAATGAAGAATAAATAAATAATCAGTACAAGTAGTAAGTCGAATTAATTTAATTCGTTTTACTATGTATGTATTGTACAAGTAGTAAATCGAGTCAATTTGAGTTGATTTATATAAAAATGTTTAAGACAAGATATATAACTAATTTTGATTTAAGACATCTGCATAATTTTAAACTATTTATTTTATCAACGTAAATTATCCTGAAATTTATGTGTGAATGTTGTCGATGATCTGATAATTATTTGGGTATGAGACGAATATGAATAGTAATTTTTGTTCTGAACATACATAAATGAACGTTTGAAATAGATTAACGAATTTGACGAATTTAATTTGATAAATTTACATTTTTTTATTTTTTGGAATTTATAATATGATTACTTTAATTATATTTGAAATTTACATAATATTTAACACTTAATATTTAATATTTTATTTTTCATATCATAGATTATATTTCAAACAAAAAAAATGTAAAAAAAAAAGACAAAATATTACATTCGGAATATGATGGAACAAATCGGTAAAATATCCTCGCCTATGAATTTAAAACAATAAATAAAATACCTAAATTAATAGGACAAGTAGTTAAGATTTAAGGCAAGTGTAAATATTGAAACACCTATCCCTCGTCACTACATTGCCATCCATAGTAAGAAGGAAAAGATATTCTTTTGTAAAATTGAAACCACTTAGAATATTATGGCAAATTACCGAATTTTTGGTATGCCTGAAATTCATTCATGAGAATTCAAATGCCCGAGTCCCTACTAACAAGGGGTGAAGGCTGAAGACCATAGTACATGCAGAGAATTGAACATCCTGGAAAATTTTGTTACCGGAATTAACCTTTAGGACATTATCCTATTCTTTATACTGTATGGTCCGTAAGAGACTAACTAAACAGAAAACACGAATAAATCACACACTTTAACAAAAGTCTAACCCCTCCTGGAAAGCAATACATACATGATTTGACAAGGCATCAGATCTATGAAACATGAATTGACGAGGGGTTATGCACAAATATCTATTAACTAACCCTCATCAACTTCACCGCTGCAAAAAATTCAGGTTGGAAGGAAGAAACGCATGACGACGATTATATATGTACACCTAAAAACCACCTACTCCAGAGAAATGCTTCTTCATGGCTCGATCCTTCCTGTAATGATTGCTTCTTCCTCCTCCTCCTCCCCTCCCTCTGCCTCTACCTCTCCCTCTTTGTCCTTGCCCTTCGGCCTCCGGGACATCAGATTGTTTATCCTGCTGTTGCTGTTGCTGCTGTGGCGGAACCTCATTTTGTTTTCCCCCTCCCTTCCTTACTCTGCTTCCAGGTTTGCCCAACATTCGTCTTCCCTCTGTTTCAGAAACACGAGACTGATCATCATCCTCCTTATAGGCTTCTGTCAGCTTCTTTACTGCGCCAAGAGGAAAGTTGCCACCACGTCCAAGACCATGTATTAGTTCTGTCTGAGCTTGGTTGACTAGTGAAGCTTCATCAGAATTTGCCACCGCCACTGCACCTGCCACTTTATAGCTATAATTCTTACCATCCTTGACATAGTACTGTGGTTTTTTCCTGGAGCCCCATTTTGAATGAGGCGCATTTTGGGCTGAGTTTCCCATCTCTGTCGTCCATGATTTACCCGATTTTGCACTGACTTGATCAGCCAGTGTCTCGTTTTCCTCTACTCCAGAGTCTGCTACACTTAGACCCAAGTCATCAAAAGAGTCATCATATTCATCGTCATATTCATATTGTAAAACCATAGCAGCAGTTTTTGATGTATTTTTGTCATCCTTTTTATCCAGAATACCAATACCAGGTTCATCATCCTTCGATTTCCTCACAAATTTTCCTACAGGAGCTGAGGATGACATCAATTGCCCCCCTGTCTGTTGCTTGACACTGACAACTTCTGTAGATGAAGAATCAACTAGTTTACCTTTTCCTTTATCTTTCCCACCCACAGTGGTGGGCTTGCCTGTTGGCAACGTCTCTAGTGTCGGGTCCAAGTGTTTCAGATCTTCATGAAGGGTTCCTTCTAAAATTCTTTGAATAACCTCTTCTGGATTCTGGTCATACACCTCAAGACATGCAGTCAAAAACCCTTTACCATAATCAGGAAAGAGGTCCCTAATTTGACTTATTTTTGACTCCACAATTGCAGCATCTTCATCCATCTGCAATGTTTGATTTGGCACTGGGGTTCTTGTAGAATCTGGCTCCTTAAGTATATCTTTTGGAGAACCAAAAATCCCAGATAAATATTGAAGCTGTTCGTCATCGATGAGTATCCATCCTGAATGAGAGTAACTAGATTAGACAAACATAAAGAACAATCATATGCTAAGCTATATAAACCATTATTAATTTATAATAGAATATCTTGAGACTTGACATAGAGAAGGCAACAAAGTAGTCCTTCTAAAAATGTTTAGTAGATCTAGTTATCTACTGAAATCCATACCAGCCCCAATAAGTTATGTACAATTTCTACATACAAATGCAGGTGAACTACACCTATTTAAGTAAAAGATAATTACCATTATCCTTTAATCTCTCCATTCTGCTTAATATATTGAAACTCCTCTCAAGATCTTGAAGAAATGTTTGCTTCTGATGGCTTTCCTGAAGCTGTAATGATACCGAATTGATTTCTCTAAATGTTTGAACCAGAATATCTGCTCTAATGAGTGGGTCCTCCACATTGGCAGGAAACATCTTTGTGGCAGCTGGGAGAGGATTGCCATCTCCAAACACTTCTTCACTTAGATAACAAGAGCTCAACAATTGCCACCCAAACTTCAATAATCTCATTCTTAACATCTTCAAACTTACTGCTATATTAGCTACTGTTTCATCTTGTCTATCAGAAAAAATGATATGGAATCCCTTTTGCAAGGATGGAATTAGTGAATCATGCAATCTGGCAAGGAAGCTCAGCAGTTCCTCATTTCCATAGCTACAGCAGCAGACAAGAAAAATATTAAAATTTTCTAGAGGAAAATTTCAATTGTGAATGTTAATCTTAGGTTCTATTCTGAAATTTTGATAAATTAATTCAACATAAATCTTTAACAAGTGATAGACCAAACATTATGCATGATGGGTATTATTTATCGGGGAAAAAATTCGTCTTTAAGCATTTATAGAGCACCAAAAGTTTCAAATCTCAATGTAAAAGATACCTTGTTTCAATAGGGCAAGAGAAGAATATAACTGCTGGTTTGTATGAACAAACAAAAGCATCCATCGATACAATAGCATCATTCAAAAAATCCATCACCTATCACAAAGACAGATGACATCAATATACTACATTGTGACAAATTGGGCATCAAAATTTTTACACTTATTTTAAGCTTTCCATATCTGCTTTATCATCCCATCAGTGGAAATCGTGTTGGGACTCATTTTCAATGAGCAAGAAGTATCGCAATTCACCTCCAAAAGATCAGCTTGAAGAAAAGTAGCATTATGGTGATCAGGATTTCCAGAAGAAAATAACACCTGCATACAATCCCCAAAAAGCAAGTTTGTTACTTATTTCTTCATAATGCCATGGCCATCAACATTCTATCACGAATGAATCAATCTTAAATGTTTGTTTTCAAAAAGACACACATGCATTAATACCTTTAAAATAAATAATAATTTATGGAAACGTGATAAAGACAATCATCAGGGACATCAGCTAACCAGGATGTTCAAAAGGAATGCACGGGGAAATGATCAGGAGTCATATATGGTCAAATAACTCCAACCAGTTTACATAAAGACAACATACTACGTACTAACAAGAATGAGAAGACAGTAATTGGCAACTCACAGTTATAACCCAATGACAATTTGTCAAAATATGAGAATACCTCCAATGAGGAGCTGCAACGCTCATGCATTGTGCTAACAATCCCTAGAAAATGGGATATTACTGTGGTCAGATCATTATGGATCCAAGGCTGAGCATTCAAAGCATTTCTGACCTACAATACATGAGAGAGGAAAGGATAAAAGAAGCAAGTTAAAACTAATGTAGTCACCACAACAAAGTTCTTTATATAAGAAATTGCATCTAAACAAAATAATCATTCATCCACTACTGATTAAAAACTATTACCAGCAATCTTGTCATTTCTTCATTTTCATGACCATATATAGCACATATATCAAACAACTTTGGCAATTCAAGCAACTTCTTCTCCTGCAAAAGAACTACATGCAAGATTAGTGAACAACAGCAAATCCAAATCCAGACAATACAAAGTATGAGGCCAGGTACCTGTGCCCCAACATAAATCCACAAATATAATAATTCTATGAAACAATTCATTGGTAAATATGTGATATACTATTAAATGCAGAAATGATTGATAAAATAAGCAGCATGCGCATAGACATTTTTAAGAAATAATTACCACCTTCACATTTAAGAGTTAAGACATAACCAACAAGTATCATCAGACAACGGTTCCTAATGTAAACATTAGTTCTAACGTAAGTTCAAATTTCAGAATATAACTAAGTATAAACAAATGCCCATGCAAAGTAAAGCATTGTGATACTTGCATACCAAACCTGATTGCAAAAATACAAAACAGACAAAAACTTTGAAAATCAACAATACAAAAAACCATTATGAGATGTACTAGTACTAGCTAGTAATAAGTAACAAACGCAACAAAACCATGCATTGGTGAGTCAAATAGAAAACCATTCGCTGTAAGCTAAAGCATATTGCATTCCATTGTCCATAAATCGTACAAAACCCACCTTGATGATCTCTCAAAGTGAGGGCATCAGCAGCTCGAGCACCAGGATCCTTATTAGAAGAACTGCAAGACATATACATCAAAAACTCACGTAAGGACCACATATAGAAGAAAGGAAGATAGCTGAAACTGAAATCACATTCCAATTCCAAACTCATTGTCAACTTACATTCGATACAATACCATGAAAACCCGTCGACACAAATCAAGCTCTCCAACAATAACTCCGGCGACGATACCTTTGGCCCCGCGATGAGGGAAATCATACCATCTGCTCTTAAATTGCAGAAAGCTATCAAGAAACTCATGCAGAGAAGTATCACTAGCCACTGCAAACACATATATACAATATAACAATAGACAAATTAGTAACGGTTACAGTTCCAGAGATAAATTAGCAATTATTAACGCTTTAACAGATAGACTTCATATTAAGCACCTTGCTTCCAGAACTCCCTGGGTTTCAACTTGAGTAAGCGAGACAACTCTCGATTGAGAAGATCAACGACTCTCTGGGACTCTAGGGGGTCCAATCCACCATCGTCGGCGCCGAGGCCAGCTGCGACGGCCTCGTCTTGAGGGAGGTAGCGGACGAAATTGCCAGCGGCAGGGTCAGTAGGGTTTGGGATATGTTGTGTGGCCCCTCTGCCTCTGAGTGAGGATGAGAGGGTAGGGTTTGGGTTTGGATTGGAATTGGGAGTTTTGGGGGCGAATTTCTTGTGATTCCTGACGGAAGGTTTGTTATTGTTGGTATTAATGTCTTGCGTGCCATGATCGTAGCGATTTGACATTGTGCTTAGTATGAATATGAGAGATGAATGAAGGATTGATGAGAATTGCAAGCACAAGCTCGGGTGAGAGGGGAGACGAAGATGATTCAACAAAACAGTCACCGGCCTCGATGGGACTGACTTAGGGTATAACTCACTCTCCTACTTTGTAATTTGATTATCGCCATTATAAGTTTTTTATTTCATATTAAGGTGGTAAACCGTTTAATTAATTTTTTTAAAAAATAGCTTAAATAATAAATATTTATATTAAAAATAATTTATAAAAAAAATATTTTGTATTTAATTTTTTATTTTTAAAATATTTATTTTAAAAGAAATGTAATTAAAAAAATTTATTATAAAAAATTATTTTTTTAAATTTTTTTATAAACATTTAAATAGCTTCTTAAAAATTTATAATTTGATTTTGAAAATTATATCATATATTAATACTATTATTTTTTATAAATCAAAAGATCAAAAAAATAACTTTTGAAGTTTTTTAAATGAGTCCTAAGTAATTTTGAATTGAAATTTTACCTGATGTGCAAAAATTATTTTTTTATGAACAATAATGGTGTATTATACAATTATATTTCATAATGGTGAATTGTCACAATATGAAACAGCAACATTTTTTTTAGCAATACATAGGTAATGTGTTGCTGTAACTCGAACCAGGTTTTGCATGGAAGTGGGACATTTGGCAAGTCCCTGTTAATACGCAGGTAGCGTGATATATGCAGTGGGAGCAGTTTCTCCAACACGGATGTTGCGTGTTACACTAGCTTTATCATAGATTCGTTTGCTTCTTTCTAAAGATTCTGTAACTTTTTAAAGATTCTTTGACCAACACATTGTTAGCTACTCTTGCAGCAAGGTGGAGGTTGGAGACTCACACCTTCACATTGCTGGTGGGTGAAGTTACAGTGACACTCGAAGACATGACACATATGTATGGCCTGATTGATAGAGTGGTTGTGACCTGCTGGACTGATAGTAGTCATGACTTCTTGGTCACCTACAGCCTAGCGATTTTCGACAGCAAACCCGTTGCGAGTAGTTCCTCCAAAAGTTAAATAAAGTTGTCCTGTGTTCACCATATCAGTTTCACACAACCTTTAGACACTTGAGAATCTGTTCAGCGATACATTAGGCGTCACATCTTTGGTCTACTGGGTACCACCTTCTTCGTCAATGGATTATTGGTAGTGCTGGTCTTGATTTGGATCTCATTGCATCCGAGCCATCGCAGCAACCGTCTCAACCACATCGAGCATCGCTCAATGGTCGTCTTGTCAAAGCCATCACAACACCACACCTGATAGTCGAGCGAGTGGTTGCATCGGTTCACATCTTGAGATCGATCAAGATCGTATGAATGTGCCAACCGATGTTTTGAGCACGCAAGAGGTCTTAGCTTGAATGTGTTGACACAGGAGCTTGTTGACGAGTACATCCCTGATCTGTCTACTCCGGCAGAGGCAGGTGGGTCGGGTACGGTAGAAGGAAAAGCAATTGGTTGGGGTTATTAGTATAACCTACGGATAGAGGTCTATGCACCAAATAGGTTTACTCCATCAAGTATTAATAAGTTAGCGAACAAGGGGATGAGGTGGATGTCCAAAAAGAAGTAAGTTGATCTTCTATTTTTTTTTTTGAAAAATCTTCTGTATAGTCGAATTTAGTTCATGTACCGTACGATTGTATTAATCTTTTGTTTACTCGAATTTAGTTGTAATTGTAACTGTAATCTTTCTAATACATTAATTCAGGAAGTTATCAGATATATTTAAATATAATAATTTAAAACATGAACTTAGAAATTCAGAATTCAAATATATTAATTTAAAAATACATGAACTTAGAAATTTAGAATTCAAAAATAACGACGAAAAAAGACCTACAAACCACCACTGCCACCAACCCCACTCGGTCCAACATGTTGAGAACATCTGCTACGACTATAACCCTGCCTCCCGCAAAGACAACATACTCAAAGACCACTCATTTTCCGTGAGTCCATTTCATTCAGATAGCGAGTTGATTTGGGATAACCTTTTGACGTTTGTCTCAAGGCAGGATTCGCGACCATCGTTGGATCCGAGTAATCAGGCCATGTCTCTGTGTCGCCCAATGGGACAAACTCCACTCTGTAGACCTTGCGAATCTCTGACATCTGATATATCCCTGATATACACCTGCCAATTGAGGCGTTGGTTAGCACAGCAAACAATAACGTGGTGACATGGTAATCCCATAAACACACATCTGCCGTGCAAGATTAACTACTAATGTAACACCTTGAAAGGATGTTTATCTAGGAGCCTTGAAGAAAAATGGAACAAAACAGAACTCGAAAGTCGCATCACACTCAAAACGGTTAAGCGCAGAAGAGATAGATAACAGTGTACAGAAAGGATAAAGTATAGTTATATGGAGTTCTAAAAAGATACAAGTAGCAAGCTCTTAACTCGACCTGCGAAGCAAAGACCGACCAGAGTATATATATACATATATGCAACCCAAAAGTTTACCAAAAGACAAAATCTAAATTCTGTTTCTCCAAGTCAACCTCTAAGAGGGACAAAATATAAGTCTATACAAAGTGGAGAATATAAATACATATGTTTATCTAGATACATTATATAAGGTTCCAAATTGCCAAATCTTCGCTTGCAAAGAGTCTCCAGCACGCTTAGCGAGGTGTCTCCCGTCTTGCATCTGAAAAATAACAGAATATGTATAGAATGAGAACCGAGAGTTTTCAGTATGGTAACAGTACCTAAATAGTCAAGATATAAGGCTCCAGAAAACTAGAGGCATTCCTAAACTCCAACAACCCATAAACAAAACCTAGAGTTCTCACTAACTAGAAATAGGTAACTCTATATAGAAATCCTAGGCTAACACTTCATATCTCATTCTTTGCAAACCTCCAAATCACCAACGGGACAACCCTCAACTTCCTCCACAACCTGAGGGATCTCTCAGAACAAACACAAACAAATTAAACAAGGAAAAATAAATATGGATAGCAGATACAACACATAGACAAGTAAAAGTTAATCACATTTAAGCAAATAGGCAATCCAAGACAAATGCACACTCAAACAAAGCATACAAGTATATATGATGCATGTCTACCCTATGACTAATGAGTCTCATCTGTTAATTATCCAGCCAAAACCGACATATCCGGTAGCGAACCCTAGACAATCTCTACGTGTGCGCATCCCTAAGAGTCTATGCATATGTATATAATAAATCATTCATTATTCATCTTATTGGGATAATCTGGAGAGTTAAAGTGTCTAGTCATATCTTGCGTCTCAAGCTGGAGTGAGTGGTGGCAAGCTACTGCATCTACCTAGGAAAACTCGTGTTTTAGATAATATAATGCATATGCCATTTAGATTATTTAGATCTCAATCATCAATAATAATAATAATCATCATCATCAATCATACCTCATTCAACATTATCAACACCATATTAATTCAAGTATCCACTTCAAAATTCTCCCTTAATAGGTTTTCTCTTATTCCAAAGTCTAAAAACTAGCTATCGAACCTTAAGCAGAGTTTACAGAGGTTTAAAAAGTTAGAGAAAAGGTTAAAAACTCAAAAATGCAACTTTTACAGATTCTGGCAGTTTTGCGTACGTGAGAACCGCTCCGCGTACGCGGGTGTTCAAAACAGCAGAGTGGCTCGCATCGCGTGCTACATGCCGCATACGTGAGCCTGTAAAAATGACATTTTTGCGTACGCACGACATGTCTGCGTATGCATGCATCCAATTTTGCCCAAAGAGCTGTTAAGCTGCAGAAATAAGTTTTTTACACCAAAATTCAAACGTGCATAATTTTTTTGTTAAAAATTATTTTCAGTCCGTTCTTTGAACGTCATAAACTTTAGGAATCCAATTTTCACTCAAAACAAGTTTTATAAGATTTGGGATTCCAGAAGCTAAGTTATGGCTCGCCGAATTTGGACAAAATTCAGTTTTTGCCAAAAAACTTAAAACCTCAAACTTTCCAAAATCCTCAAAACAAACCAAACTACTCATAACCAAAATCAATCTCAACATTCACATATACCACCAAGTACTAGTCTCCTACTCATCAATCCTCCAACCACCTATATTGTAAACTTCTATATTCAACTCATCATCAACAAATTCAATACACATCACATATATACACATTAATTCCATCATACTTATCATACATCACATATATATTTCATCCACATTACTTGTCACACACATGTATACATATAACCCATTGAAAAGACAAAACCATCGGCTTAGAATTTTTCTTCTCGGTTAGAGGAAATAACTTCGTTGCAAGTATAGTTTCAAACCGACGAGTAATGCTCAAATTAAATTTTAATTCAAAAGAATGTCACAAATCAATACAAAATAACCGAGAGTATTTAGACTCCCGGGTCGTCTTCCTTAGGAGTTGAAGTTAAGCGCTCAATTATTGGCTATGAGGGGATTTGGGATTTTTTATTATAAGATGCAAGAAATTAAAATGGCAAGTAATTAAATGGAAAGCAAGTAAAGTAACAAAAATAGAAATTAAATGGTAAAAAGAGTTCTTGGTAAGAATTGGGGAATTAGTGATTCCTATCCTAGTTATGAACTACAAACATGGTAATTGTGTGGAATTAATCCCAATTAGTCAATTCTAATATCGAGAATTAGTCAAAATGGCATAATTGATCTCAATTCACAAGTCCTAGACAACTCTATTAATGGAAGGCTTAGAGTTAGTGGAAACCAAATCAACTAACAATCCTCACACAATGTGGAATAGACATCCACCACTCAAGTTCACCAAATTACCTAATTTTCCAACCAAGAGTGTAAAAAACTAGGCAAAAATCCAACCAAAGTATTTTATCAAACACTTGGAATGCATAAAAAGAAAGCATGGTAAAATAACAAGAAATAATAAATTCTACAACTACCAAGCAAGGAAAGTAAGAATAGCAACTCAATTTAACAATAAAAGAGCATGAAACATAAATTGCATTAAATAAAAATCAAAATAACAAGAGTGTTCATCAACATACAAAGTAACCAAAATGAGAAATTAACAAGATAAACTAAGAAAATTAAGACAATAGAACAAAGAAAAGTAGAAGAAACTAGATGAAAATAAGAATTAAAAAGAGAAATTACAAAGAAATTAAGCTATAAACTCTAATTTCTAGAGAGAAGGGGGAGTTTCTCTCTTTAGAATATGACCTACATGATGCTAAACTAACCCTAATTGCTCTCCTCTTTTCACATGGTATGATGGGCCTTTGATATAGCACCCATCAGCTTCAAAAAGTCCAAAAACTGGGCTTTGGAGGCCCAGAAATTACCCCAAGCGATTTGCATTAAGTGAGTCACGTGTGCCGATGCGTGCGTACGCACACGTGCTGAATTTCTTCTTGTGCGCACGCACAGGAGGTTGTGCATACGCACACATGGCTGTGTGGTTTTTGTGCGTACGCATAGTAGGTTGTGCGTACGCACACACCAGTGTGTGCTTCTCATTTGTTTTTTTCATGTTTTCTCCCTATTGCATGCTTCTCCTCCACTCTCATCAAGTCATTCTAACCTATTATACCTAAAATCACTCATCAAAAATTATCAAGGCATCGAATGGGATGGAAGTGGGATAAAATTGATTAAATTAAGCACAAAATAGCATGTTTTCACAATTAAACTCAATTTAGGGAGAGAATACAAAAGTATGCTATTTGCGAAAGAAGAAAATGAAACCTTACACACCCAACAAAGAGAACACGATGTACATGATGCAAAAAGGAGCTTCAATATAAACAAAAAGTCATGGTTTGGAGATGATTTATCAGATCCATTATCATGTGAAAGCTGTAGATTTGTGACAGAATATTTCTGGCCAAGTCAATACGATGTTGAAGAGAAATTTTGACTCATTACTTGGTTGTTTATTTTGGGAATTCTGATCTTTATACTCTATTGAACTTTGTTTTGACTTTAAAAGTTCAGACGTTGACTTGATTTTCTCTTTAATGTTTATGCTTGATTGTAAATTTAATAGGCGTTGACAGTACACGAGGAAACGTAATTTGTAAATTTGTGAACATTAATTAACCACTATATGATTTTTTAATTCATTAAAATTTTTTACTTAACACAAATTCGAAAATGTATGTAATGCATTAAGTTATAGTGTTTGAAACATGCTTTTTAAAAAAAATAGTGAGAAGTTAAGTAGATTTTACAAGACAATGTTTAAACAAAAAAATTCGAGTTAAGAATATATTACAGCGGTTGGAAAAAAACCGTTGCAAAAAGAGTATTTATTATATTTGCAAATTGTTATTTTGCGGCGGTTAAAGCAAAACCGCTACAAAATGAGAAGCTTTTGGTAGCCTCTTCCTAATCCGTCGCAACCGCTGCCAGATTCTATTTAGTGGTGGTTTCTAAATGTCCACCGCTATCTACCGATTTTTTTGTAGTGTAAATACTATCACGTGTCAACGTATCCAATTTTATTCTTAACATGTATTCTTAAAATAATTTAGAAATAGTATATATTACTTAGTAAAATTTTTTTAATACTTTATATAATTAAAATAAGATATTACAAATAATTTAAAAATTAATTTATATTTTAATATTAATAAAATATCAAAATATCATTATGATTTATCCAAAGATATTTTATATTATGTGTGTGTGTGTGTGTCCCCGTGTCTTTATAAAATTTTAAAATTCGTGTGGATGTATTTTATATCGGGGTAATGCTATGGAGACAAAAAATACAGCCAAAACTTGTCTTATTTGACAATTAATAAATACTAAATAAAACAAGTTATAGCTATTTTTAGCTAAATTTTTTTATTACCAAATAGTTCCGTTTATATCGTGTCATATTATGTATCCGTGCATCATAGTTATTATCTACACATATATAGTATTAAAATTACGCGTATTGGATAGGTATAAATTTAGTAAATACCAATTGTACAAATTTGTTTAACAATCCAGCTAATCCCATTTTTAAAGTATGTTTTTTGATATTTGATATTTTTCATTCAATGCTCCACAATCTAGTCCTCTATTAATTTCCATTCATTCAAAATACTTAAAAGGAATAAAATCTCCAGCTTTAATTAATTAATTATACGTGCTCGTGCTACATAGGGCTTTAACCATAAATATACATGCACATAAGAAAGTAGTTGATGATACATATTACTCGACAATGGGTTCTCTCACAAAATCTCATCTATGTTTTTTAGTTACCTTTCTTTTCGCCATTCATGTCTTACATTATATCTCACCTCTTGAAGCCAATAACCATGGCGGGTTCAGTGCTAGACTGATCCGAAAAAACCTTCCTTCTAGACGCAGCATCTTTCAGCCAAATATATATAATTCTGGAGAGTCCCCAGTGAATGCCTATCTTGGTCAATATCTCATGGAGGTTTCCATTGGAACTCCACCCGTAACCATTCAAGGTATCGCTGACACAGGTAGTGATCTCGTGTGGACGCAATGTGTACCATGCGATAATTGCTATAAGCAACAAAAACCCTTGTTTAATCCTCAAAAATCCTCCACTTATTCCAACATCGCATGCACCTCACAGTTGTGTCATAAGTTGGACACAGGCGTGTGTTCTCCTCAGAAGCAATGCAACTACAGCTATGGCTATGAAGATTCTTCCTTGACAAAAGGTGTTCTTGCACAAGAAACACTTACCTTGGAGCAAAACCGCAAAGTTAGTGGCTTTATTTTCGGCTGTGGACATAATGACAAGGGTGGTTTCAATGATCATGAAATGGGTATTATTAAACTACTCTTTCACTTTAGTCTATGACAACAATAAAAAAGTGTCGTGACCCACAAATTCAATTCAACAGAATACATAAATTCAATTACAATTTTAGTCTTTATTATCTTATTTTATCTTTATTTATTTTTATCTTTCACAGGACAATGCTCTATATATATTTAGTTTTACCTTCATAACTCAATTCAATTCAATTCAATCAATCAAGAAATACAAAGTATAATATTTTTCCTCTCTTCTTTTCTTATTCTTTCACAATTTTATCAGGTATAATCGGTCTCGGAAGAGGGGAAGTGTCTCTAATCTCTCAAATAGGTTATAACTTTGGAGGCAAGTTGTTCTCGATGTGTTTGGTTCCATTTGGCACTGACCCAAGCATTTCAAGCGAAATTCGTTTTGGAAGTGGGAGTGAAGTAATAGGGCATGGTGTGGATTCTACACCTTTGGTTTTCAAGGAAGGTGATAAGACAACATATTCTGTTACCTTAAATGGTATTAGTGTGGGACATAAATTTTTACCCTTTAGTAGTTCTTCACAAAATGTAGCCAAAGGTAACATGTTTTTAGATTCGGGGACACCACCAACTATTCTACCACAAGATTTGTATGATCGATTAGTAGCTGAAGTGAGAAATCAGGTTAAGATGGAGCCCATTAAAGATGACCCACAATTGGGTAACCAGCTTTGCTATAAAACAAAGACTAATCTTCGTGGGCCTATGTTGACAGCCCATTTTTTCGATCATGTAAATCTACAGTTAAGTCCAATCCAAACCTTCATACCACCGAAAGATGGTGTTTTCTGCTTGGCATTTACCAACACTAGTAGCGCTGTCGGGGTTTATGGCAACTTTGCTCAATCAAATTTTTGGATTGGGTATGATCTAGAACACCAGTTTATCTCTTTCAAGGCAACTGATTGTACGAAACACTAGAGTTTCGGCCCCTCCCCCTACTCCATACCCTTCTTTTTTCATTATATCCTATCTATTTCTTGAATAATTGATAATCCAGCAGTACAAATTTATATCACTATATAAATAATAATTTCTTTTATCTATTATATTTATTATATATTATTAATTTTATAACTAAAATATGTTACATATCGTTTTTTTATTATAACTAAAATTAAATATATTTTTTTAAAATTTAAAATTTTTTCTCTCCTTCTCTTTATTTTTCTATTTCTCTCGTTCCTACATCCACTATATCTTTCATATATTATTATAATTGACGAATTACAAATTTAACAACTAAAATATACAACCTAACATTCTCATAAAATTAAAATATTAAAATTAAAATATAGCTCTATTATATATTACTAAATAATTTAATAACTAAAATGTATTACATAACACTCAATTATTAAAATTGAGAAAAAATATTTCTCATTAAAAATAGTTCTTACAACTGTATTGGGTTTCTCTGAGTTCACCTTGTGACGCCTTTATCTTCCCTTAAACCAAGTCGTTGTTTTTCATCTCCTACTCTCTACTTATCTCGAAACTTTTGAAACAGGGGCGGATGAGACAGGTTTTGTGAGTATGCCCGCGATTTGTTCCTAAGCTAGGATGTGAATGACATGCGCCTGACGTATACCACTCTGTCTCTAGAAAAAAGTATATCCACTTCAAGGTTTTTGGACCTTCCATGTAACACTGGGTTATGGGAGCACATGATTCCTCAACATTAAGCTCCTTCGGCAACTTTTTCTAGTATGCACACAGCTCCGTCTCTCATTTGGTACCTCTCAAGCTGCATCATATAGACTTCTTCACGCAAGTCACCATTGAAGCGTTGTGGAATCCATTGAGGGTTATGGCTTTCGGTGGTTGCTGCAAGGACCAAGTCTTTCACCATATGAGGGCAGAATATTCCTCATTCATTGTAGTCTTCCAGTGTATTGTTGCTAAGGCTTGAGCAATTGTGCTTGGCTCATGTTGAGTCAGGTTTGGAGGTGTATTGGCCACTACAGCCACATAAGTCCTTGGTTTGAGGCTGCCAGATTTACTCCTTGTCATTATTTTATGAGTGTTAGTGGAAGAGGGTCTGCCGCTCCTCAGTGCAAACTTGAGCATCTGCAGCCTATTCAGATATCACAGAAGATAAAGCAGTAGTATTCACAAAATTAGACAAAATAGGGACATAGATAAGATCAACATTGGTATCAGACACGAAAACAGGTGCTGGTTGATTGGACTTTAAATTGGGAAGGGTTAGGTTTTGTTGTGACCTATGACTAAACTCAAAAGGGTGACCTAGGTGACCTGGGATTGACCGAGAATGAATTCATTGGGAAGTTAATGTGAAGATTGGTTTTGTGCATCACGATGAGGATTTTGTGATTCAGTTGTTGATGATCCATTTTGAGCACAAGAGTCTCAATTGTAATAAGAAAATCACTAATTTTATGCAAAAAATAAAAAATAAAAAATAAAAAAATAATCAAAGATGGTCATGCATCACATAGTACAGAAATTTTTGTTTATAGTAAAGAAAATTTTGCAAATAGCACATAAATTTTTGTTGCGAATGTATTTTGTTAATTTGGTGATCTAATATTTTAGACATGTAGTTCTTGAAAAATTTTTATACTGTGCATAAAAAATTATGTGCTACACACAAAAAATTTATGTGTTGTATGCATTTTGTTGGTTGGTGTCAATGTTTTAGACGTGTCCTAAAATTTCTGTATTATATGTGTTTTATTAGTTGGGTGTCAATGTTTTGGACATGTGATTCTTTAAAATTTTCAGTGTAGTGCACCAAAATTTTCTGTGTTATAAGTTAATTTCTATGCTCTAGTTGCCTGAACATACATAAAAGAAGAAGAAAATAAAGAAAACAATGGCAATGATGATAATGAAGGAGGATGGGGAGAAAAAAGGAGAAAAAATCAAATAAGAGAAGAAGAAAAAGAAAAAGAATATGGAAAAAGAGGATGACGTTAAAGAAGAACAAGAAAAGAAGAAAAAAAACGATGACGAACAGATTTGGTTAGACTTGATTTAAAAATCGTATGACCGCTTACTTTCATTGTAAAAATATTAACTCTAACATTTCCCATATAAAAATGCTACACATGTCGAAAATATACCACATTTTTTAACGAAGGCTTTTCGACACCGGCGTGGACTCTCTAAATCGAACATGTGCCTTCGATGTGGCGACGACAGAATTGACAATGCATTGTTTGCTACGTTGTCGATAAGCACAAAATATTTGGATGAGATTGGATCCTTCAATTCTTTAAGTTTGTGGGATATGTTTTCTTTGACGAGGGTTGTTGTTTTGGGAAAAATTTTATTTTTTTCCTAGCATTTGGTGGATCTGGAGACATCGAAATCAGAAAATCTTTAATCCATATGAAGTTTGGACACAACATAAGGTGGTGATCTTGGCTAGAAGATGGAAGATGGAATTAGAACAGGTTCAATCTCAACTATCTTTGTTCAAGAATGTGATTGGGAACTTCCTTAGTTTGATTTTTTGAAAGTTAACTTAAATGTTAGCATTTTTTTGGAAGCTCAAATAGCAAGATTTGGGTGTGTAATTAGAAATCATGAAGGCGCCTAGATAAAAGGTTGTTTTGGAAGGATTTTAATTTGGAGTATCAAAAAATCCAAATATGGAGAGGGATGATTTTAGTTTGAAAGTCTGTGAAATAGACTCAAGAAAAACATTCATTGCTACTATATATAAGGTGCCATTTTGGGATTTCATTTTTTAGTACCATGGCCAAAATGAACTTCCGCTTCCATTATCTCTTCCAACGTTATGTTTCAGGCCAAAATGAACTCGCTTCCATTATCTCTTCCAACGTTATATTTCAGTATCTTTTTGTCATTGATCCTCACAAAAAAGAGACGGGATATCCTGAAATAAGAAAAGTTTTGTTCCGATGGAACCTTTTCTTTTATCGAAAATTGGCTTTTGATACATGATCAGGTCATTCAATTTTTTTGCTTTTTTCTTTATTCTCTTTTAAAAATGTAATCAAACGCCTTTATTTAAATTTAAGAATTATAAATTCGAAAAAATAGGCTTACTACATAGGAAAGATGATGATTTGATGCTACGTATTGACGAGATGCTTGGAAAGGAATGGGAAGTTTATTTTAGAGGGAAATAATGTGGTCAATCTCATAGCAAAACTCGATACTTGGAGTCAAAATGAGTACATTGAGTGCTTTGATCCTCCTAGTAATATTGTTGAAGCTCTTTTTTAAGATTGAGATGCTGCTTGAGTTGTAGAGATCTCTCGTGTTTCTTTTGCTGTCTTTTGTTTCTTTAGTTTTTTTTTTAAGACAAAAAAATATGGGCAATTCAACTCTAATCCGTAAAAGGTAGCATTCTTAATCCATTAAACAATTAATAAAATAATAATATCAAATATCGGAGTCTCATGAATAGAACATGATAGAGGCGTTAGTAACAAACACTTCAGCTCTGGATTGGTTATTCACTATAATGCAACGTAAATTAAGAGTTTTAAATGTCCCACAGATCCTGCTTTAAAAAATAAAATCTAAAGCAGAGCTCGGCCACAGAAGTAACCTCAGCTTCCCTTCAGCACATCCCATCAAATATATTGTATGAAAATATAAGCAGTCAACAATAAAGCTCTGAAGTCGAACAACTAAGAGCTCAAATTGTGAATTACTAAGACAACCACGAATACTACAGAATATCGAGATCAGGCTCCTTTAACTAGGACAAATAGTGGCTTGCCGGTAAGCTTATCTCGCCCCTGAAATAACCCATGAAAAGAAAAAATGTTTATGAACCTGAATTTTCAGTTGGAACAGAAAAGATTTGGTATTTTAAGTAGTTATATGACGTCCTCATGAGAAAATGCTACATTGTTTGTAATGCAGTTCATAAAGTATTCATGAGAAAATGCTACATTGGTAGTGAAATACATGAACACAAGTGAATAAGAATAAGCGCAACCAATGCTCAACCTAAAAATAAGTTAGTTCAAATTCCGGTGTTTAAAACAAATGCTGAGCCTAAAAATTAAAATAAAATAAAATTTATGAACATTCTTTGGGACTGCTTATGGTGCTAAATATACATTTGTTAAGATTACAGTGTCAAAAACAAATACTGTCTAAACTATCTGACATGATAAGGCAAATGTATCAGCCATACCTTTAACTCCGGCAATTCAATCACACAAGCACACTCAACAACTTGTGCTTGAACACGTTCTGCATGAATAGAGTAAAACAAACAGAGCAAAAATTGTATCAAGATGCTAGTTATGCATCAGTTTTATCATATTATCGAACAAGACTCAATGTTTCAAGTCGACTTTGTACCAACAATTCATCTAACATGCATATCTGTCTGAATGTGTAAACAAAATATAAAGGAAAATTGAGACTTGAGACCTAAGCCCTAAGCTTGTTTATTTTCACGACTTCAAGGGTTTTTTTTTTATACCATAAACAAAAGTACAAAATTTCTTTCAGCTAAAATCTTCAACAAAGCTTCCCAGTTATATATCTGAGGAAAGAGATCTGTAATTCACAATAAGAGGTAGTATGCGGGCTGGGGCAACCCGACAGATCCGACCTCTGTATTATGTAGAGAGATTTGCAACCCGACCAGACTTGGGAAAAGAACCACTAAATTTGTACGAGACAAAAAAAAGAGCATTTAAATCGGTCTGTCTGACCCCATTACACCACTTGCACATAGCCTTCAAAAGGGACAGAAATCATTTTCATGTTAATTCAGCTTTTCTTCCTGCTAAAACTTAATATCGACAAGCTTACCTAGTAGCTTAATTGCAGCACATAAGGTGCCCCCAGTGGCAATAAGATCATCTATGACTAAGGCTCGATCTCCACGTTGTACAGCTCCTACATGCATCTCCATTTTGTCAGTTCCATACTCAAGAGAATACTCTTCTGAAATTACCTCCCCTGAAAACACAATTGAAATACACAAATGAAAATTTGAGCATTCAAATTATCATAATAGAAAATTTAATGTGTTACTTTCAGCTGCTTAAAATAAGCATAGTGAAGCAGTTTAGAACTTAAGATCAGAATGAGCATATACAAGAGACAGACCAAATGAGTCATACCATAAAAATCTGCTAACTAAGAAATTCTTAAAAGACCATATGCAATTCGTTCAAAAGAAACGTCAAAAGCTCATACCTGGCAACTTGTTGGGTTTCCTCATGGGGACAAACTTTGCACCAATAGCCAATGCAATAGGTGGGCCAAATATAAATCCTCTTGCTTCAACACCTGATTTAGGTGATAAATAAAGCTGTCAGATGCAAATCAGTGACTTGTTTGTGCTGATCCAAAAATAAAAACTAAAAAAATGATGATTCTAATAACCAAGTTGCTGATTTAGTAAATTTGTTTCAACTATGCTCTGATATTCATGAATCAGAAAATATTCCAACAGCACATATAGAACTGAGTGATTGGCAATTTGGTATGAATGAATGAATACTGAATGTAATTCTTAGTTTAACAGGCAGCGTATGATGTAAGCAGAGATCAACAATGACAAGTTGTAACAGGAACAAAAACATGGAAGCAAATCTTATTTGACGATGAACAAGACTGTGCATTAGAATTATGAGGAGAGTACCTGCAACAACAGAAATGTTTTGATCTCTGTACCTCTCAACGAACAAGTCAATGGTATCTTTAAAAGCCTTAGTATCAAGCAGCAGCGTGGTTATGTCCTGAAACATAATTCCTTCCAAAACACAATGCAACAATGTTTGAGCAAATCAAATCAAAACAGAAGAACAAGAAAGGAATCAGAGAAGAGAATAATAACCACTAAGCACTAACCAGGCTTAGGGAAGTCAGGGATGACACGGATCGCAGAGGAGATTCTCTGTAAGCGTGGATCTTGAGCATCATCGGAAGCCATTTCGTTAAGCTGAGACGAACCACTCGCACTCGCTGGTTCTCAACCACAAACAGATGAGAATTGTTAGCAGCGATCCAAGATTTTAGTGTGTGTGTGTGTGTGTGTGTGAGAGAGAGAGAGAGAGAGAGAGAGAGAGAGAGAGGAAGAGAAGATGTAGACGTACCAATGGAGCGTAGAGGAGATGCAATTAGTAAGGGAGTGGAGAGTGTGATGAGTGAAGAAGAAGAAGAAGACTTTGAAATTGGGAAGGAAATTGTAGTAAGAGAAGAGGGAAGAAGAGGGGCGGCTGCGGGTGCAAGCCCAAACAACCAATTGGAGGAAGAGGAGCAACACACACCCACACCTGATTGCATTCTCTTTAGCCTAATTTTAATTTATCAACCCACTTTATGACTTTAACTTACCCCTATGATATCATCCTAGCCCCAAACTGAATAATTAAATGACAAAAGAAAAATAAGTATTGGATCTCTTGCAATTTGCGATCAAAGTGTACACTAGTGGTCTTAGGCTGGCACCTAAATTCCAATATTGTATTATTTCAACTGCGTAATCATGCTTGATGTTGATGAAGTGATTTTGGGGAAGGGCATTTTGGTCCAATGATGGGTTGCGAAGCCTCGCATTTTAGTGCTTCGGGCCTTTATCATGTTACTCTGCGTTGTGTCTTTTCGCGGCCAATGTGTGCGTTGTTTTCATGTTTGGGTTGGTGAGGTGACTAGAGTCTTAGACTACTAGTACTAGAGCCTCTGTGTAGGGGCGTTTTAGTCGCATAAGCGACCTAAGAGGCTAAGATTCTGTTCGTGAGCCTTAGTCTCTCACACTTGGTGGGTGGTGGTTTATGGGGCTTCTGAGTGTGACTCTTGGTGTGAGGTTCGCCTAACAAACTCCTCCAAAATAAATATGAGATTCTTCTTTAATTTCTGTCATATATTTATTTGTTTCACTGTTTGATAATACTAATTATTAAAGAAATATTAAAGCCATGTGTAATTAGCTTTCTTTTTTTTTCAGAAATTAATTTATAAATAGATTAAAAAATAGTGTAATTCAGATATATTGTATCATGGTGTGTAATACAAAAATGGGAATCTGAAAAATGATAGATTTGCAAAACACAAAGCGTTTGTCCAGAACAATGAATTAAAAAAAAAGATGATGTAAAATGCATCTTGGGAATGAATGCATGCACGAAATGTGTCTCTTGCATGTATACAAGTTCTGCTCGTTTGACCAACTTTTTCTTACGCGAAGCAAAAACGTAACCTACATTTTGTAAGTGTTCAAAATCAGTCGACATTACAACCTATATTTTGCAGGTGTACCGTGATGAAGCCTCATGCATGTTCGACACATATATTTGTGTTTGACAGCTTTTCTCCTCTATATACGTTGCTCTCCATCTGCATTTTGTCATTTTTTCTCTTTCGTGTGTATGTAAGGGAGTGTTGTTGAAAAAGAACTTCTTCTCGTCATCAGTAGTATGAGCTTTTTTGTAATTTTAATTTAATTAAAATGGTTTGTTATTGAACATTTGGATAATCTTAATATGTAAGTTTTTTATTTTTTAATAATATACTATTATTGTGGTCGTCATTATTATTATTATTATTATTATTATTATTATTGTTATTATTATTACTATTACTATTACTGCTATTATTATTGTTATTATTAATTTTTTTTCTTTTATAGGCTACTAGGAGTTTATTGCCTAAAAAATTTGACCTATCGAAAACCTACAATGAGATTAGTGTAGCCGTTTTAGCATCAATCGAGTTCCATCACGTTTTGCGATTAGGCAAAATAAAGAACATTCTGTACTGTTAAGTACTTTGATAGAGTGGAGGCCAAAAACTCATAAGTTCCACCTTCGAGTTAGCGAAGTGACTATCACCCTAAAAGATGTAACACATATTATTGGTCTGCCAATTAATAAGGACCCTGTGATGGGCAGAATGGACAACAGTCACTCGTTCTTGGTAGAGGACTGCATAGTAGTTTTTGGTAGGCAGTCTGGTCCGCACGATCACACATTAGGGAAGGTAAACATAGCATGGATTCAGTAGTGTAGAGACATCAAACCATTAGACACCCAAGAATCTATCGAGCAGTATATCCGGACTCACATATTCTACTTGCTTGAAACCGTTGTGTTTTCAAACAAATCGACCAATTCTATTAACCCAAAGTTTTTACCTTTTACTCGAGATTTCCATTGCATTTTTAATTATAGTTGGGGGCAGCTTGTTTGGCACATCTATATAAGTCGTTGTGCCGTGCATCACCATACAACTGTAAAAAGATGGATAGTTATCTTATTCTGCTCTTTGTTTGGACATGGGAGTGTATGTTGTGGATAACACATGTTCCCCGCGATCAGCTTCCAGTTGTTGGCATTCTAGTTGGTCAACGGTAAGAGTTATTATTGTTGTTGTTGTATTGATTATAACCAATATAAACTGATTTAGGTGGAAACATTGGTGCCAATTAAGGGATTATATATGAGGTCTACGGCACAATTTAGGCAATAATTAGATCATATGGGTTTGAATTGTAACAGTCCAGACCACCCGCTAGCACGATATTGTCCGCTTTGGCACACAAGGCATCACGATTTTGTCTTTGATGATATGGATGATAGCCGAAGCCCCCCACACTCACTCGTCAATACGCGTCATGCTAGGGAGAGGTATCTACACCCTTATAAGGCATGCTTCGTTCCCCTCTCCAACCGATGTGGGACCTTACAATCCACTCCCTTAAGGGAGCCCAGCGCCCTCGCTGGCACATCGATCCGGGCTCCGACTCTGATACCATCTATAACAGCCCAGACCACCCGCTAGCACAATATTGTCCGCTTTGGCACACAAGACCTCACGGTTTTGCCTTTGACAATAGGGATGATAGCCGAAGCCCCCTACACTCACTCGTCAATACGCGTCATGCTAGGAAGAGGTATCCACACCCTTATAAGGCATGCTTCGTTTCCCTCTCCAACCGATGTGGGACCTTACATGAATGATGTACATACTAATGATTTCTGTTAAGAAGTTTTTTATATTTAATAATTTAATTGATTGTCTCGTATTTATTGTTGTGCAGTTTATATGGTGGCCATATATGGGAGTTAATGTTCCTAAGGATCTATTTGTACATCTGTGGGTATGCTCCACAAAATGCCTGTTGATGTTGTTCGAGTGTATAGTGATGTTTATCAGTGGCTAAGAGAAGGGGGTTGAATCTTAGCCTCCTTTCTGTTGACTATTACTTTTGCTTTTTCAAAGAAACTTAGAAGATATTTTTACTTTTGTCTTGTATCGAGTTGAGAGACATTTTGTTTTGTCTCCTGAGTAACAGAAACAGAAGTGAAGTAGAGAAGAATGAGTAACACCCAGATGTATCCTGGTTCAGCTATTTAGTGCAATGTAGCCTACATCCAGTCTCCATCACAATTATGATGGAATTTTACTATTTTCAACATATTACATTCACCAAAGTTTTTTCTAGGATCTACCCAATCTTATCTGGGATAAATCCAGATTCTAACCTAATCTGAATTTGACTAGACCTCAATCTAGCTTTCAATAGCCAAGTGCTAACCCAACTTGCAAGAGAATCCCTACAGGATCTTGAAACAAAACAGAAAGATGTACAAAAAAAATCTATGACATATTATGGCTTTTTCTCCTAGTTTAACTCACTACCTTTTACCTCTCATTGGCTTTTTCTTACAAACCTCACCATGTTTGTTTTTTTCAATGAGACTTAGACAGATTTAACTGAGAAAAAGAAATACTCAATGAATAACATAAAAGGAGAAGAACTCAACAAGCTTAGGAAGCTATGAGAACCAAACTCTGTACTTTGTTCTTACTCTCTTGCCTTCAACCCTTGGCCGTTTACCTTTATTATAGAAGACTGAAGCTTTCAAGGTTGAATCTAGTTCAAAGTCCTTACTATATTCTTCTCCTTCACAGACTTGCAGCGGCTTCGTCAGTGAGGAGAGAGAAATCTGAATCTGTTGTATGCAACTTACCCATTGTCTCTCATCCTTTTTCTTCAAATTCCTTCAATCTTGACCGTGGAGTCTTGCTTTGGCTCCAAGTTTGATTTGAACCGTGGATCTTCTGCTATCGATATTTGACTTTGATTTCTCCATGGTTGCTTGATTTGTGCTTGAGACTTTGTGGATTTCTTCTTAGTTCCTTGGCATAGCACAAATGAGGAAAGATACTTTTGATGTGCTCTGACCAAATGAAGTTGGCTACTTGGTTGTAGCTCTTTCTTCTTTCTTGGTTTTAGAGACAAGCTTTTTGTTCTTCAACACTCCATAGCTTCTGCACTTTTCATTTCCTTCTTTCTTTCTTGTTTAACATGTAACGTGACTGAAGAGAAGGAGAGAGGAGAGAGAATAAAATATTTGGCTTTCGGTGGAAGCCAAGAGGGATTAAGTTGTATTGAATTTGGATTTTAAGGTTTTTGGAGTGTGGGAGTAGGTAACTGTATGAAGCTTGAAGGATTTTAGGCTCACTTCTTTATTTCCTCATATTTGGTTCATGGACTTGTGATAGGGCTTGGCTTAGTTCTGATGGACCACCGTGTGTGGGCTTTAATTATTTATTCCTTGGGCCAAGATATTTGATTTGTTTTTCCTGCACACTAAACCAAATAAGTTAAACCAACAATTATAATGTTTGTTCATCACATGGATTAGTTTTCCAAACTCAACATATAGAATGGCACCCAACAGACCAAGTGAGACGCTGATTCGGGCTTGTATAAATTCCAATAGGAGAAGCTTTTCATATTAGAGAACCTTATTGCAGGTGGTTGACCAGAGCACAGTACCATGACTGGAGGAAAAGGAACAAAGTTTCAGTCCATATGCGAAACAATACTCAATATAATAGCTACAAATAGGAGACAAAATTGTCGACTTTCACCCTCTTCTAGTGTACTATGATTGGTACACTCAACAATATGGCAATCACCTAAGGTTGTCAGAGAGAATTCTACATGCAGTCCCCAAGGCGAATCAACCACAGCCCCTCCCCCCCGGGTCACCACCTAGACCACACTAGTTTTCCCATTATGAGCAATAGCACCAGTTTTCCCTTATGAGCAATCATCAGTTTCTAGCTTATGAGCAACAACATCAATTTTCAGTTTATCAGCAACATCAACTTCCTTTTTACCTAGGGGTATTCGCGAATCGGGTCAGATATGGTCAAAATCTCGACCTGATCCGCACTAGGATCATTGGATCGGATTAGATCTCATATCCGCATTTTTTAGTATTGGATCCAATCCGCATATTTTTTGATCGGATCGAGTATCAAATATATCCATTCAAATAACAAAAATTATAAAAGAATCTCAAAATTCAAAACAAAATAAAAAATATATTGAAAATTTCCTTCAAATTGTGTGTCGCTTGACTCATAGTTGAAAACTACAACATTACCATACATTTCTTGCTTCAATAGTTCAGCTATTAATTTCTTCCATACTCGAAAAAATTAAGAAATTAAACCAATATATCTGCACTAAAAAAATATGTATTAAACAATTAATTATGAGAATAAAGCCACAAGACAACTCTGATGAGAAGAGAAGAGGAGAACAAAGGATGGCGATGTAAGGATAAAAGAGGCGTGGAATGAAGGACATCAAGCAACTCTGGTAAGAACAGAGCACAATGATGTGAGGAGGAGAACAGAGGCCACAATGCATCAGAGGCAACGATGTTGCAAGGCGGCACCATAATAATAGATGAGGCAGAGAGGAGCCACAGTAAACTAGACAACAAACAAACATGAGGAAGCGAGGAGTGATGTCGGTGAGGAAGAGAGGAACTAGCGAACCACTAGTCTTTGGCATGGTAGCACTAAGTATGGATGCCTGTGGTGCTATAGATTGAATATGCGAATACAGATGTAATATCCGCAATCCGATCATCTTGCAGATCAGATGCGAATATGATCCAATCTATGAACACCCTAACTTTTACCCACCACAACCAAAATTAGAACCACAACCATAGCCGCAAGCAAAATCGTTCATACCACAATTGGTAATTCTAGTAGAAGAATCCTGCAGTTTGTTGAACCCATTTAGCGAAATGAGTTTGTTTTAGGTACTGAGAGGGACCGAGGCATTCTTTAAACTTTCTCAACAAAGGACTAATGCTTTCTAATTATCTATTGGCCATCGCTCTATCTCAGATCATGCTAGTGACTTTGGGATGGATCCACCAAAACGGAGCCACCATTTACAGAGGGTTGAGCCACTACGTACTTCCGTAAAGGTGTGTCATCAACCTGCATCAATAGCTTGCAGTGTCTAAATGTTGTAATACACGGATAGAAGCTCCAAAATACCTATTGAAGAACTCTTACACCATGCACCTCCCCACTCTCATGATAAACAAGAAGAGTTTTTATTTAAACATAAGACATTAACATTGTGGCACACATTGCTTTGCACCAGACTAGCAAAGTTTGGTAGGAAACTTCCCAATCACGAAAAATTTTTGCGACAGACTTTAGCTTTGCCAACTAAGCCTTGCGGTAACTTACAGTGTCGCTGAACCTAGATTGAATTTCGACAATAATAGATTTTAGTATTTTACCTTTATCGATGGGTCAGCTTCAACCAATGGTCTGATATCATCTACAATCATGTGTATGTCCAACTTGGCATGATATTGTCAAATCATCCCCATGGTACACGTGTGTTCGCCTTTGTATCTCTTGATCTTCTAACAACTTTCCTTTCGAATCAAGTTAGCTTAAATAAGTCAATCACATCTTCTACCATACCCCTTACATTTTGCGTAGAATGTCTGTTGATAAATATAGAACATCTGCTGCATACATGCGTCATCAGTGATGGCATTGTCAGTGATGGGAATTATTTGAAACCGTATTAACCCACCAATTACTTGTACATGATTCATGTATAAAATGTTGCTCACCCTCTTTGAAATGTGACATTGTATGTTTTCACAAAGGCCATTTTGTAACTCCGTAAAACTCATGTGCATGGAATAGAAAAAGAAAATAGACATTCACACACAAAAGTCACTCTTTTGTGTGTGTTTGGTATGATCTCATCATTATAACACACTTGCAAATTTGCAATAACTTCCATAGTCTTAACTTCACCTCTCCCAATTTTTTTGACACTACTAATTGTCACAAAAAATCACAAATATAAAGGAAATAAATGACAATGATATTTATAGGCAATATTTTTGGATTAAAATATTTTAATTATACAAAACACAACCTACTATTTATAAGTTAAAAAAAAAACATAATATGCATTTTGTAGGTTTCATATTTTAAAAAAATAAAACACTTAAAATCACAACTTGTATTTTGCAGATTTTGAATTTAAAATAAATAAAAAGATTAAATCTTAACCTGTGTTTTGTACTAATATCATACTAATATAAATACTTTATGCATATCCATTTCGATATATAACTCATGATTTCTTCTGATATTGAAAAACATCAGCCTCTTCTTTCTTTCATATTTTTTTGGCGATAACTTTTATTTTTATGGACATTGGAGACAAAGCTTGAATACGTCAAGGAAACTAAGCTTGAGGTCATTTTAGTTGGGCCCTCTATTTAGGAGTATTGGTAATTTAGTATGGTATTCTCAATTTGCGTCATGCGTGGCTGTACCATTCATGAGCATTCTTTTTTATAATTGTAATCACAATTACTCACAAATAACAATAATAATAAAGTAACATCAATGAAATTAGCAATTGACATTGGATCTTACCCGTACTTATCAAATTCAGTTCTATTTTGTTAAAAATTTGATTATTTAATCATCAATTCGGTTGAATCATTATTTAAACCGATCAAATAATTAATTCAATCAAATTTGATAAAAATAGTTAAATCCGATAAAAATACATTAAAACCGGATGAATCAATATAATTAAATCTGATAAAATAAAAAAATTATTATTTATTATGTATAATAATTTTTTATCAAATATATTTCATGAACAAAATTAAATTACATTTAAAATTGGGTAAAAAACATAAATAAACCAGGCTGAGAAATTTTTTACCCAAATCAGCCAAAACCAAAATTTTTTCAGCAATCAACCAATGACCATAATAATGTAATTCGAATCAACATGATTTGAACCAAGATTGCAAGTAATTCGAAACAACTTGCTTCGAACTATTTTTAAATGGAGTTGCATGTAATTCAAATCAAGTAGTATCGAATTAGAGAAGAGTAAATCGAATTGACTTGATTCGAATTACTAGGGTTACGTGAGATTAGGGAGTTCGAATCATGTTGATTCAAATTATTCAATTTTGGTGACATTAGGTAATTCGAATTAAGTTGATTCGAATTACTAGTGAGTTGCCTATATAAGGAGTTCGAACCAAGCTCATTCGAATCGGTTTTTCTTCCTCATACCCCACCAAATCCTAGAGAAAACGACCCAGAATCTGTTCGGGCAAGAACTCGAGAGGCATATTGACGCGATGAGGGACGATCCGGGAAGGCTGTATCGTTTGGATGGAGTCGCTCATATCACCGGGGTGATCAACGACGAGGTTAGTAGTTTTTGTTAGTGGTATATGTTTAGTGGTTTTTGTTGTTAGAATATGTTAATGGTTTATTGAAGTGGTATTGCTAGTGGCTTATATAAGTGGTATTGCATGCGGTTTTGTATAGTGGTTTTCTATGCGGTTTTGTTGATGGTTTTGTTTAGTGGTTTTTGTTGTTAGTATATGTTAATGGTTTATTGAAGTGGCATTGCTAGTGGTTTATATAAGTGGTATTGCATGCGGTTTTGTATAGTGGTTTTCTATGCGGTTTTGTTGATGGTTTTATTTAGTGGTTTTTGTTGTTAGTATATGTTAATAGTTTATTGAAGTGGTATTGCTAGTGGTTTATATAAGAGGTTTTACATGCGTTTTTGTTGATGGTTTATGTTAGCGGTTTACGTAGGTGGTATTGATAGTTGTTAATTTGAGCGGTCTTGGCTGGTGGTTTTTGTAAGTGGAGTTGCCCCTGGTTTATGGCAGTGGTTGCCTACATCTCGTTTTGCTAGTGGTATTTATTAGCTGTTTATGTCCTGATTTGTATTTGTAACCGGTTTTTGAATCTGTTCTAATCATGTGGTCCGTGTATTGCGCAGCCCCGGCGTTGCATATCGAGTATGCGGCGTCAGCAGGGAATGCGGCTCGATGAGCGGTACGTTCCGTACTTGTAGATGGCCGGATTATACCATCTTGCGAGACTGAACGACAGATGGTTCCGACTAAACGAGCCGCTTGTGAGTGCATTCGTCAAAAGGTGGCGTTTGGAGACGCACACTTTCCACATGCCTTTCGGGGAGTGCACCATCACACTTCAGGACGTGGCCTACCAGTTGGGTTTGCCAGTGGACGGACATTACGTCAGCGGTTGCCTTACAGATTTCCACGTATACATACAGGGTGGTCGGCCAGCTTGGCAGTGGTTCCAGGAGTTATTCGGTGTGTTACCTCCCCCGAGCCAAATTCAAAAGTTCGCTGTGAACTGCAGCTGGTTCCAGGAGACCTTTGGAGAGTGCCCCGAGGGGGCCGATGAGGCGACAGTTAGGCGCTTTGCCCGTGCCTATATCATGATGTTGTTGGGAACCCAGCTGTTTGCAGACAAGTCCGGCAATCGTATTCACATCAGATGGCTACCGTACATGGCTAGGCTTGAGGAGATGGGTGGCTACAGTTGGGGGTTGGCGGCGTTTGCATGGTTGTACCTGTGTATGTGCCGAGTGGCCAACAGACACGTCGAGAAATTAGCTGGGCCATTACAGTTACTTCAGTCTTGGATCTTTTGGCGGTTTCCTAGATTTCGGCCCGATGGGTATGATTCGTTTAGCTGGCCCCTGGCATCCAGGTACGACTATGTTATACTAGTTCGTCACATTAATTACTGACTTCGTATCTTAACGACCTTTATAGGTGGTCAGGTTACAATCCTGGCGTTAGCGAGAAGGGACCTCGGGTGCAGATGACTCGGTTGAGGATCGACATGTTACAGCTTAGGGATGTCAGTATGCAAAAAACTTTTGCCTAGTCAACGTAAGTTTAGTTATAGCTAAATTTCTCTTCTAATGTATCCATGATGAATTTTTCAGTTTATATGGATGCCATATAGCACACCCGACGTCGTCCAGGTTGTCCATCCGGAGGTGTTGGAGCCTCGTCATACGGCCTTATGGCGTTATGTGACGTCGCTGATATATTTTGCAGTGGTTGAGTGGCACCAGGTTGATAGGGTGTTACCTCAGTTTGGAGGCGTACAGGCTTGTCCCCGTCCCGCCCTGAACATCGACTTCTTGATGTCGAATGATGGTAGAGCAGGTGATTGTTGGTTCCCGCATCATCTGCAGCACTTGCATCTTCGTTGGGAGACACGTGCGGACCACGTGCTTCGGTTTGACGTTGTTGCCGACCCGGGTCCTTCACATGACTTCTTAGAGTGGTGGCATCAGCACGGAAAGAGATTCTTGTCACCAGAGATGTACTTGGGGGATCCTAGAGACATTCCTATTCCAATGGAGGCGACACAGAAGGGTGTCGGTAGAGTTCCCGACATGGACCGAGTCGATGACGTACTTGATAGGCATCAGATTGACTGGAGAGCTCGTGTTGGGACACGACGTAGCGACCGGGAGTGGAGGTGGCTGGACCAAGCTATGCAGGAGGGTGACCAGGCAGGTAGGGGTCGTGGTCGACGACGAGGTCATGGGGGGAGACGGAGAAGGCCTGCAGACCACCACGTTGGAGGTGATCCTCGTGACGATGCCGTTCCAGGAGGGGCTACTCAGGGTGTTGTTATACCCGATGCTGGCGGAGCTGGTGGAGAATTGTATGGGTCTGGTATGGGAGATCCTTCGGCACCTGTTGACGCTGGATTAGGAGAGGGGCCATTCGGAGATTACTTTGTCGGTGTCCCCGATCACGACCAGACGCTTCAGGAGAGTACAGCTTGGGTGAGTCCGGGTACCATGTTTTCAGACTTTCTTATCGGTGATATTCTTGATGCGGATTACGGTGGGGAGCATTTCCTAGATAAGATCACTGCCATCATACAGGAGGATGAGGCTGGTCGTCGAGGGGGTCAGACGACGGGGTCACAGGCACATTTAGATGTAGATCTGAATGAGCCTCCATCCGTACCTCCAGCTGACTATTTTGCCCTGGGTGGTACACCCCCTTCCGCAGCTACTGTTGGGTCACATTCAGTTGCAGGGTCTTCGTCATCCCGGCCTTTACATGTCCACCCTACGCGGCTTGCACAGCAACCCCCGGATGATGAGGAGGATGAGATAGAGGATGAGGAACCGCTGATCCGGAGAGGTCATAGGACACGGGTCCCACGACGTTGCTTCACGGGATCGCACTTGTTTAGATGATTTTTGCATTGTGATGTTTCTCATTTCGTTGTATGCTACATACTTATGTTTATGTATTTCGGTTATCAGTGTTGTATCGTGGGGTCCTTTAGTTTATCAGTTGATGTGTGTGCCTGTTTCTAAGAGATTAAATTGTATCAACTACTATGAAAACTAGTTTACTTTGCTTATTTATATTAGTCCCATTACCTACTTTTAATGTGATTACTACGTACTTTTTCATTTAATTTTATATTATGAAAATATTCATAGTCGTAAAAAATAACAGACATACAACGCATTTCTAGCAAGAAAAATGAAAATAAAATCAAATAAGAAACAAAGAAAACTAACAAAAACTAACAAAGAGACAAAAAGGCAAGTATATTCACAATATTCACATATATACAATAACCAATAACACAACACCATTGCAATTCCCCGGCAACGGCGCCATTTTGACGATTGGATTTTTGATGGTTTAGAATTTCACAAATGAATTCTCGTTGCAAGTATAGTTCCTAAACCAAGCAATAATCCTTTCATGCAAAAAGTTGTTTGTCACTAAAACAAACCCCTAAATTTATAAACCGAAGTATTCAAACCTCGGGTCGTTCTCCCTAGGAATTGTAATGAAGTGTCTTATTATTGGTTGTGAATTATATTTGGGGTTTTTTAAGCTTTTGGACAAGAAATATAAATGGCAAAGAAAATAAATCTAACAACTAACAAAGCTCTTGGCAAGATATGAGAATTAGAAGTCCTATCCTAGTGCTCTTGGCAAGGTATGAAAATTAGAAGTCCTATCCTAGTTATCCTTCTCAATTGTGATGAGAATTGTTCATTGCTACCACTTAGTTAACCCTTACTAAATAAAGGAAAGTCAAGTGGATGAATTGACTTGAGCCACAAGTCCTAGCCAACTCCCAATGAAAGACTAGCTTTAGTGCACTCCAAACCAATTAGCAATCTCTCCAATTATCAATCAACAAAAGAATTAGATAACTCAAGTGTCACTAATTACTCTACCTAAGCCAAGAGTATAAAATTCTACTCTAAAATCCAACCAAGCATTTCATCAAACACTTGGAAGGCATAAAAGGAAAGCATAGTAAATTGATAACAAGAATAGAATCTAACAACAATTATTGAAAAGAATTAATAACAACAATCAAAAGAAACACATCTATTATGAATTACCTTGAATTGAATTGAAAGAAAGTAGAAGGAACAAAAGTAGATCTACAACAAAAACACAAGAACAACATAAAGGAAATTACAACAAAAGAATAGAAGAAGAATGAATCGAAATTACAACAAAAGAATAGAAGAAGATGAATGTAGCAACAAAGAATTGAGAGATAGAAGTGGAAGAAAGCAAAGATTAAAACCTAGATCTAAGAACTAAACCTAATCCTAATCCTAATCCTAGAGAGAAGTGAGAGCTTCTCTCTCTAGAATCTACTTCTAAACTAATCCTAATGAGTGAAAATGATTGGAATCCCCTTTGCTCTTCAATCCTTGGCTTTAAATAGCATCTTTGGCGCCAAAGTTGGTTGCAATTGGGCCCCACAACCCTTCAGAATTCGTTGGCCACGTTTTCATTAAAAAAAATCATAAAACAGCACCGACGCGTACGCGCACAGCACGCGTACGCGTCCATGGGGTGATTCGCAGGTGCGCGCGAGCGCCAAGTGCGCGCGCGCGTCCATGGCAAGTTCAACTTCTTTGACTTTTCATGATTTCTCCACTTTGCATACTTTCCTCTTCACTCCTTTGATCCATTCCTAGCCTTTTCAATCTGAAATCACTAACAAACATATCAAGGCATCTAGTGGAATCAAAGGTGAATTGAATTTAGCTAATTTAAGGTCTAGAAAGCATGTTTTCACATCTAAGCACAAATTAGGAGACAATCACAAAACTATGCTATTCCATTAAATAAATGTGGGTAAAAGGTCATAAAATCCCCTAAAATCAATACAAGATAAACCGTACAAATGGGGTTTGTCAGTAGGCCTAAACCCATAGTGTGAGGCAGTCGCATTTAGGAGCACCTTGATGCCGACAGATGCATCGGCCCTAACCATTGGCATAATGAATGCCGATATCACATGATAATCCAAACTCCTGTGATCGTTGGAGATAAAGCTGGCCAGACAAGTATGCGGTCCATTGTACCGTTTGACCTCCCAAATGCCCTTACGCTGCCGGAGACTCAACCAAATCAACCATGTGCACCCATTCCCGAACTCAGAACACTTGCCAACATAACGGCGATAATCATACTTCACTACCTTGTACTGTACACCTCGACGGATGCTATAAGTCTTCACACTTAACAGGGCATCCTCCTTATCCTGAAATTGCTGACCAACCTGGAACTCTGTCATACCAGCTGACCCTTCTGCATCTCTAGCGCCAAACCCAACAGGCTCCCTAGGTACCCCCGCCTACCTCATGACATCCAGGTCCAAAGATGAAAAATGTGGAGGGTACTGCTGTGTGCCAGAGCTAGAACCACCACCCCCACTGGTAGGCTCACTCGCTCTAATATCATCGCCACTGTCATCAGCAATCATATCGGGCTCGACATCATCATCCTCTAGATCATCAAACAATCCATCTACATCCCCAGCCGGTGCAGCATATTGTACAGAGGTAGGTACAAGTTTCGCTATTCCAACCTCGTCGTCAACAATGCCGTTGAGATCAACAGCGAACGAAGGGGAGGCGACATGCGGGGCGGGTGGCTCGTACGCAGGGACTGAGGAAGATGCAACGGCAGGTCTTGAACTAGAACTAGCAACCGTCGCTAAAGTGTTGGTATTCCGGTTCGAACCCCCCGAGCTTGACACCACATCAACCAGCTTCGCCAACAGCTCTGGTGTCCTCACTTCGGAAAACTGCCGGCGACAAAGAAACATGACCTGCAAGTCCTCATCACTCCCAATCGTGAAACAATCATACTTCACGCTATCTTGGAGCACCGTGATTGGAATGCGATAGAAAAACTTCTTAACCCTTTTCACACCATCCAGACAAAGTTTCAACAGCACAGACCTAGCAAGGTCATCATAGCTCGTCGTAGAACTCACGATAATACAGAGAGGATCCTTATCGGTGAACTTGACACCAGAACGAGTTTTTCTCTTAATCGATCCTCTGTGGTGAACCAACACTATAAAACTGTCCTCACCAGCCATATGACCCCTCAATAATGAGAGCTGCTCACGTTCATCACATATATATACAGGTCTGGAATATAATAATTCGAAACAACCTAATTCGCACTATATATACATAATTCGAATCAAGTAAACTCGAATTATGTATACTTCTTGTTTCATAGTAATTCGAATCGACCAAATTCGAATTATGTTTACGTCTTTCCCCTAATAGTTCGAATCGACTAGATTCGATTTAACAATGCATAATTCGAACCATCTTGATTCGAATTACATGCAATTCTTTTTATACCTAGTTCGAAGCAAGTTGTTTCGAATTACTTGCAATCTTGGTTCGAATCATGTTGATTCGAATTACATTATTATGGTCATTGGTTGATTGTTGAAAAAATTTTGGTTTTAGCTGATTTGGGTAAAAAAATTTCTCAGCCTGGTTTATTTAGGTTTTTTACCCTTTAAAATTGAAAAGAAAAAATTGTCTTTTAGTTTTTCGTATAAGCTTTTTATCTTATTATTTTTCGTGAGCGATTCTTTTTCGATTTTGTTTTGATTATACCCCTTTTCTTTCAAGGCTCTTAGCTATACTATCTTTGTTATATACGTATGTATTTTACTTTTAGGGGTCGTAGTGCCTCGTCACCTCTCATTTATGCCCTAGGCATAAAGCTCTGTGTGGTAGGGTGTTATAAATTAATTTAAAGATCTTTTCGCTAGCTTTAATTTAAGATAGAGTTCATTCAATTTCACGCTCTGAGTGCCAAATTATAGCCCATCAAAGTTAGTCAAAATTCACGTTTTACACAAAATTCTGCACCTTACAAGTTACAATTCCTAACTCCCTTACTTTTCAATCCAATAACCATTCTTCCCTTTCAATACCCAAATTCAAACCGTACTCCATACATTAAATCCCTATTCATCCATCAACTTTTATCGTCAATCAGTCTTCTAAATCAACACATTTAATCATCCAAGAATCCAAAGTTCATACATTATTCACAAGCAATCCAATATCAAAAACATGCCAAGGGAAACAATTCACTCAATTAATACCATCAACTTACCATAACTTACCAAATAGGGGATACCTCACTCTATCACGGCCTCCGGCCCAATTCTCGTCACTTAGCCTTTCATAGACGAACATACCACAACACTTTTTAATTCAACCATATATATGCATCATTACTCAAATTCATGCTAACACGCGTCATCATTTCAATCATCAACCAACACAAAATCCACACTAGGCACCAATTATCCACGACAACAATTATTTTCATTCAACACTATTCTAGGTACAATTAACCTAGTTTGTCACATAGTATTTCACAATGTCTATTCAAAATTAAGACATGTACCTTAATGACGGCATTTTCTAACACTTGACTTTCCTCACCAAAAGGAATGGACCCAAGCTTGATCAATCATTCTCCAAACAAAAGCTCCACCAATCAAACAAAGCAATCCCCCCCACATCAACTCAATTCGAGCAGATCCAACTTGCACAAAAAATCACCGAACAACTCTACCCAAATATAATTAAACCAACATTACATATTTTTCAAGTTAGGATTTCATACATAATTAGAGAAAATCAAAAGAAAAGTGTTTTCTTACCTTGTCACGTCTTCATAGGTCAAAATCTCACTAGAACTCAATGTTAAGTCTTTCCTGAACATCAAAATCACCATTCCCTCAATATCTCAAACCCAAATTCAAAATCAAAAACAAAATTCAAAATAGAGATGGGTTCTTAAGATTACTCCGCTAAAGCTAGGTAGAAATGAAGAGAAAGGTAAGGGCTTCGTGTAGCCTTAAACGGTGCGGTAATCAGAGCTACAGAACAAAAGTTATGGACAAATGAAGGATGATGAATAGTGTAAGGCTAGGGCTTCTCTTCTCTCGTCTCTTCTTTTTAGCTGCTCTCTCTAAAAATAGGGGGTATTGGGTGCTAAAATGCTAAGTTATGAACTTATGTATCATGAGCTTGGGCCCAACCTGACCCATTTGGTAATTTTTGGTTCGTTGGCCCTATCTTGAGCCAAAATCTTTAAGATAAGTGCTTGAACTTTCGTTTTAAATATTTTTTCTTATCATTTTTATAGTTTCAATTTTCTCACTCGCAGTATCGAACAATTTTAAACCGGTACAACCAATTTTAACTCCAGTAGGTGTTTTCTGTAATGAACTAAATTTGTGCATTCAATTTCATTTTTTAAATTAAATTCCCACCGATAACTCCCCAAATTATAATTTTTAATTTTTTAATCCTTCTTGTTTATAACTAATTTATTAATATATTATTCAGCATTTATCGGGGTTTTATATCCTACCCACCTTAATCAAAGTTTTGCCCTCAAAATTTAATCACCAGTATATAGGTGGGGTCATCCTTAACCAGTAACCTTAACCACCAGAACTTCCTTTTCACGGAATGTTTCGCTCGTAACACTATCAACTATAGTTGAGGTTCACTTTAAAGTTCAAATTCTCATCTTAATTCTTCATTCACATTCAAACTTGATAAGGGTATCAAGGCAACTCATTCATTGAGATTTTACCAAATCGATGCTACCACACGCTTCCGTCGTGCTACTCTGATCGTTTGCCCTCAAGAACTTGACTATTTATCAACGTCAATAAAAAATCTCCTTGAATCTCTTTATCTCTATAACTAAACGTCATTGACCTTTTAAAACCAATGTAAATCAACACTTAGACATTCACTTTCACTACAATTCACCATTATCGAGTTCAAACAATAATCTCGGGCTGGTACCAATCCTTCTAACCCTTCTTATAGAATGTCCGGCGGTCACTTCTTGTCGCTATACTCTTCCTTGCCCAGTCCTCCACCACTTTACTCTTGTTAACTAACTATGAAAATTTCCTAATCTCCATCAGAACCAGCATACTCATAATATTGTCTCCACCATCATGTCCATTACCATCTACAGCTTGTTGTCCCATCCTATCCACCGCTCGGTTGGTAGCAACAGCAGTAAAACTAACGGCAGCAGCCATGTCCATCGTTTCAGCCACAAAATCAGTCGAATTATCCTACGGGATGATTTTCTTATCACCTCTTCATCCTCGTCCTTGACCTCGTCTACATACACGAGACGCTATTTGGGTCTTGTCCATACTGAGCAATTGATATTAAGATGATCAGTCTTAATATCTCAAGTATAGTGCTTTGAATCCCCCTAAGTATGCTCATGAACAATTATGCTATATTTGTCAATCAGACATCCTAAATAGCATGTACACACAATCTAGAGTATGCTCAGAAGCATTGTCAGTCCATCCCTCAGGCTCTATGGGAACGAACTGCTCTGATAGCATAATGTTAATACCCTACCACATAAAGTCTTATGCTATAGTTGTAAATCAAAGGTGGTGTGGTATTACGACATCTAAAACTTGAAAGTACAGACATATTATTTGAAGAATAATGATATATCTATAAGCCTGTGAAGAACACACACATACACACATACACATGCACAAACTAATCTCGACCTGTGAAGACAATGCGGTTAGAAGGTATAATACAACCTAGAAGTAAACAAAATACAACATATTTTTCTATAAATCAACCTCTAAGAGGGATATACAAGTATGTGTTCAAAAGTGGAGAATGTAAATACACTAAGTATAAAATAAAATTCCAAAAAAAAGCAGTCTTTGCTTTCCACAGGGAGTCTGGAATGCTCAACGAGGTACGTCATGTCTTGTATCTAAATATAACAAAATCCAGTACAACCTATTTTAACGTCAGTACCCGTTTTTTCATAATTATCTATATTTTTGCACTCAATTTTATTTTCTAAATAAAATTTTCACAGGTAACTCCCCAAATTATAAATTTTGAATTTCCTAATCCTTCTTGCTTATAACTAATTTATTAATTAATTATTCAACATTTATTGGGATTTTATAAAGAGGGGGTGATAGGGAGAAGAGAAGATGGATAAATTGCTGGTTTGTAATAATATGGGTGATATAGAGGATTAGAAACTAATTTATTTTTGAAAGAAATAACACATCGTGGGAGGATGCATGGGAGTTTGTTGTGTATCAGCTAAAAGAATGGAAAATGTCTATCGAAAAAAGAAACAAGTACAATCAACTACTATTCAAGGGACTAATAGTAGTTTAAGACCCGCTGTGAACATTGAAAATGAATATTTTTGGTAGATTTGTGCTGAATATGTTACTTCAAAATAAGGTATGGCAGTGGATAACTATCTTGTGAATGCTGAAAATAATATTGTTGTGCGTTTATGTGAGTTTTTTAATGCAGATTCTAGAGTTAATGCTTTGACGAAGTGCATTGAAATATCCGTCCAATTCTTGTTAGAAGAGTATAGTTTGGCTCTAGAGCGGGTGGTTTTCAAAACCAATGATGTAGTCTTAGTGATATGGGCTAAAGGACAAGGTGACAACTATTGAAAAAAAATTTTCTACAACATTTCAATAATATCAAGGTTCAATATGCTTCGCAGAAGGAGTTTAAATTCATTAACAATTGGAGAAAAAATGGTCAATAAACAGAATGAGAGTAGTAGAGTTTTGTAGTGTTGGTCCATGTTTTCTAATAGACAATAAAGAAATTTTGTTTGATTGTCTAGAAGTGGTTTTTATGGTAGAACTTCGCCTATACTATTAGTATTTGCTACTTGAGATTTTCATGAATTATGTGGGGTCATTAAGTAAAGTAATGTTGTGGTAGTATTAATTAGATCCAAATATGTAATAATGAAAATCTTGGAATTGTATGTATTACATGTGATTTTGCACATAGCTCTAAAAAAATATTGATTTTTCAAAAATATGCTATAGGTAGATATTCCACCAGAAGTCACATGATCATCTAAATGAAATAAGTGTGCAAGCATGACAATGAATGATAGAGAGGTGGTCTTATATACTCTATTGGTGATGAAACAATACAATAAAAATTAGAGATCAGATACCTTAGCGGAGTTATTATAGTCCTAGTATTTAGTAAAAAAAAAAAACTTTTTTAGGGGTGATTTTTTTATTCCTCATGTTTTTTAGATTAGTAATAATGTTCTATTCTTGATTATTATCTTTTATGGCAATATCAATAGGGATATGATTGAGAATTAGGCTGTTTATTTTTTTTCTCTTTATTGTGGGTCGAGTTTGTAACCCAACTATTAAAAAAACCTAAATAAATTATTATATCAAGATCTAATATCTAAAATTCTTTTTGGAGTATGTATCTAAATATTTTGTGTATTGTCAAATTGAGATCATATTTAAAATCAAAATGTCTTTTTTTCTTACGATAATTATTTTATCACAACTTAAATATTTTAGAATCAAAATGATATGTTACTCCTAAGAATAATCTATTACTATGTGCTTGGAGCCATTTAAAATTAGAATTGGTTTAATATGCAAATCAATTTTTTGTTTGGAGTACATAAAAAATAAAATTTGATTTGATTTGTCAAATTTACTGAAGACATGCTTGATGAGAGAGTTTGTGATTATGTTATTGAAAATGAATGGGATTAAGAGCACATTATGTTCTACAAGAGAACTGACAATTTATTTTCACTACCTTAAAGGTCTTAGAGCCATGTTTGGAGGAGAATATAGTTGTGTGGTTTCCGAATTCAAATAGTTTATTAACTATTAAATTAGTTTGTAGTCTCTATCTAAACTCCTTAAAGGTTGAAAAGGCCGAACTTTACTCTAAAATTTGGAGGCTTAAAGTACCCCAAAAAATTCAAAATTTTTTTTGATTAATTTCTAAGGAGGCGTTGCTGATTAATAAGCTCCGCTTTAGAAGACATATGGTTTCGAATAATTTGTATAGTATTTATGGATATTCATCTGAGTCTTTTCTCTACGTTCTCCATAACTACAGTATTGCCCATAAGATGTGAAAAAGCACAGAGACGAAAGGTTGAATTGAAGTAATATTTTTACCGTATCCCTAATCCCTTGATTATTGGTGAATTTATCTTCTCATACCCACATCAAAGGAGTCCCATGCCACCTTTGTGTTGATAGCACTATGAATTCACTATAATTTTGTCGAAATAAGTTCATTTTTAAAAGAAATATATATAACCCTCGATAAAGTAAAATAAGATTTATAAACTGGCTCTATTTAGCCAAAAACTACCACCTAGCCTAAGTTAAGCATCCTTAGAGATTATGAAAAAAAATTATTAGCATCCTCTAGTGCTAACATGTACACTTGTACAATGATGTTTGACAATCTATAGATGAAAGTTGACTCAAAAGTTAATGTAGCTTTGTGGCTTCAAGTTTCAATCGATCTTCATTTCACGGGTCCTTTGATCTTTATCATTGGGAACCGTTGTAGTAGATTAAAGAACACAAACTTCTATATAGTTTAGAAAAACAAATTCTATCTTGTATGGATAGACTGAGCTTACATAGATATGATTTACAATATTATTGTCATATTTTTTTTCTACCTTATTATATTTCTCTTAATTTTTTTATAGATTCAGTTAGAACTATGTTTCTAGAATAGTGGCTATGTAATCTAGATTTTTTTAAAAAAATAATTTATCCCGTTGTTTATAAAAAAATATTTAATAATTTTTACTCCATTACTGTTTTATTAGTTAATTATTGGTTAAAAAAAATTCTCTATCAAAACTATAAAAATTTGCTAATTAAAAAAAATTCACCAAAAGATAATAATTAACTATACTTAGTCTCATTGGCTGATTCACTGTAGCATTGTTGGAAGAAAATATAATTTAATATAAAGAAATTAAATTTAGAAAATTTAGTTAAAACTACTAATTTAAAGTCAACGAAGTTTACAAAATAGAAAGACATGCATGACACTTAAAGTTTTTTGGAGTGTGGGAGTAGGTAACCGTATGAGACTTGAAGGATTTTGGGCTCACTTCTTTATTTCCTCATATTTGGTTCATGGACTTGTGATAAGACTTGGCTTGGTTCTGATGGATCACCGTGTGTGCACTTTAATTATTTATTCCTTGGGCCAAGATATTTGATTTGTTTTTTCTGCACACTAAACCAAATAAGTTAAACCAACAATTATAATGTTTGTTCATAACAGGGATTAGTTTTCCAAACTCAACATGGAATGGCACCCAACACACCAAATGAGACGCCGATTCGGGCTTGTATAACTTCCAATAGGAGAAACTTTTAGATTAGAGAAGCTCATTGCAGTTGGTTGACCAGAGCACAGTACCATGACTGGAGGGAACGGAACAAAGTTTCAGTCGATATATGGAACAATCATCAATATAATAGCTGCAAATAGGAGACAAAATTATCGACTTTCACCCTCTTCTAGTGTACTATGATTGGTACACTCAACAATATGGAAATCACCTAAGGTTGTCAGAGAGTAATCTGCATGCAGTTCCCAAGGCGAATCAACCACAGCCCCTCACCCCCAGGGTTACCACCTAAACTGCACTAGGATCATTGGGTCGAATTAGATCTCATATCCGCATTTTTTAGTATTGGATCCAATCCACAAAGGATGGCGATGTGAGGAGAACGAAGGCATGGAATGAAGGACACCAAGCAACTCCGGTAAGAACAAAGCACAATGATGTGAGGAGGAGAACAGAGGTTGCAATGCATCAGAGGCAACGATGCCGCTAAGTGGCACCACAATAATAGATGAGGCAGAGAGGAGCCACGGTAAACCAGACAACAAACAAACATGAGAAAGCGAGGAGTGATGTCGGTGATGAAGAGAGGAACTAGCGAACTACTAGTCTTTGGCATGGTAGCACTAAGTATGGATGCCTGTGGTGCTTAGTGAGTGAGGTCTTAGGTTTAAAGCATTATTTATGCGGATTCGAAGATTGAATCTGCGGATATAGATGTAATATCTGCAATCCGATCATCTTACGGATATGATTCAATCTATGAACACCCTAACTTTTACCCACCACAACCAGAATTGGAATCACAATCATAGCCACAAGCAAAACTGTTCACACCATAATTGGTAATTCTAGTAGAAGAATTCTGCAGTTTGTTGAACCCATTTGGGGACATGAGTTTGTTTTAGGTACTGAGAGAGACCGAGGCATTCTTTCAACTTTCTCAACAAAGGACTGATGCTTTCTAATTGTCTGTTGACCATCGCTCTATCTCAGGTGATGCTAGTGACTTTGGGATGGATCCACCAAAACGGAGCCACCATTTACAGAGGGTTGAGCCACTACGTACTTCTGTAAAGGTGTGTCATCAACCTGCATCAATAGCTTGCAGTGTCTAAATATTGTAATACACGGATAGAAGCTCCAAAATACCTATTGAGAACTCTTACACCATGCACCTCCCCACTCTCATGATAAATAAGAAGAGTTTTTACTTAAACATGAGACATTAACATTGTGGCACACATTGCTTTGCACCAGACTAGCAAAGTTTGGTAGGAAACTTCCCAATCACTAAAAATTTTTGCGACAGACTTTAGCTTTGCCAACTAAGCCTTCCGGTAAATTACAGTGTCGTTGAACCTAGATTGAACTTCTACAATAATAGATTTTACCTTTATTGATTGGTCTGCTTCAACCAATGGTCTGATATCATCTACAATAATGTTTATGTCCAACTTGGCATGATATTGTCAAATCATTCCCATGGTACATGTGTGTTCTCCTTTGTATCTCTTGATCTTCTAACAACTTTTCTTTCGAATCAAGTTAGCTTAGATAAGCCAATCACATCCTTTACCATACCCCTTGCATATTGCGTAGAATGTTTGTGGCACCGACTCATACACAGTATAGTCGATTCCTTTAGAGATAGTGTAGCTTTTGATTGCAGAGATCATCAACTCTCTATAACCAAATTTCATTCGGATACTAATCTCACTTACTTCTACCACAACATTGCCTTCACCTATCAAATGTGAACTACAATTAGTCAGCCAAAGCTAAATAAAAAAATGGTAATGGTAACTTTAATGAACAAACATAATATACCCATATTCGCATACTCAGAAAATTTTGTGGCATGCATGGTTGCTAGATCTAGAGCTCACATAAAAGACAGAACACCAAAGGGATGTTGGTTTACAACTGCATCTACTTTATTTTGTACTATCGGATTGTCTGTCTCGTCTCCGTCATCGATTTCAAAGTTGGCTTAAAATTCCTCTTCTTTGTTGTTGTTATCTTCTTTCCAAGCTATGTCTCTAATTTCATCAATATTCAACTCCTTGTCAACCGCGTCCAGCCTTATATGCTGTTCAAATTTAGCGCACAACTTTATCATCAGCACGTGAAATCAGGTTTGTTGATAAATATAGAACATCTGCTGCATATATGCGTTATTAGTGATGGCATTGTCAGTGATGGAAATTATTTGAAACCGTATTAACCCAACAATTACTTGTGCATGATTCATGTATAAAATGTTACTTACCCTTTTTGAAATGTGACATTGTATGTTTTCACAGAGACCGTTTTGTAACTCCGTAAAACTCATGTGCATGGAATAGAGAAAGAAAATAGACATTCACACACAAAAGTCACTCCCTTGTGTGTATTTGGTATGATCTCATCGTTATAATACACTTTCAAATTTACAATAGCTTCTATAGTCTTAACTTTGTCTCACCCAATTTTTTTGACACTACTAATTGTCACAAAAAATCACAAATATAAAGGAAATGAATGACAATGATATTTATAGGCAATACTTTTGGATTAAAATATTTTAATTATACAAAACGCAACCTACTATTTATAAGTTAAAAAAATAAAACATAATCTGCATTTTGTAGGTTTCATATTTTTAAAAAATAAAACACTTAAAATCACAACTTGTATTTTGTAGATTTTGAATTTAAAATAAATAAAAAGATTAAATCATAACCTACATTTTGTACCAATATCATACTAATATAAATACTTTATGCATATCCATTTCGATATGTAACTCATGATTTCTTCTAATATTGAAAAACATCAGCCTCTTCTTTTTTTCATATTTTTTTGCCGATAACTTTTATTTTTATGGACATTGGAGACAAAGCTTGAATATGTCAAGGAAACTAAGCTTGAGATCATTTTAGTTGGGCCCTCTATTTAGGAGTATTGGTAATTTAGTATGGTATTATCAATTTGTGTCATGCGTGACTATAATGTTTACAAAACCAATACCATTCATGAGCATTCTTTTTCATAATTGTAATCACAATTACTCACAAATAACAATAATAACAAAGTAACATCAATGAAATTAGCAATTAACAAAAAACCAATCAAGCCCTTGTTTCTATTTGGATCTTACTCGTACTTATCAAATTCAGTTCTATTTAGTTAAAAATTTGATCATTTAATCATCAATTTGGTTGAATTATTATTTAAACTGATCAAATAATTAATTCAATCAAACTTGATAAAAATAGTTAAATCAGATAAAAATACATTAAAACCGGATGAATCAATATAGTTAAATCCGGTAAAATTAAAAAATTATTATTTATTATGCATAATATTTTTTATTAAATATATTTCATAAACAAAATTAAATTACATTTAAAATTAAAAAAATTATTAATTAGAATATTTTTTTATTTTCACGTTTATCATCTTTATTTTCTTTTCTATAAATACTTGATTTTACTTATTCGTTGAAATTATATATAAATACTTGATTTTACTTATTCGTTGAAATTATGTGTGTGTGTGTCTGTCTGTGTGTGTGTGTGCGCGCCTCGCCACCTCTTATTTATGCCCTAGGCGTAAAACTCTGTGTGGTAGGTGTTATAGATTACTTTAAAGATCTTTTCGCTAGCTTTAATTTAAGATAGAGATCATTCAATTTCACGCTCTGAGCGCCAAATTATAACCCATCGAATTTAGTCAAAATTCATGTTTTACACAAAAATTTTGCACCTTACAAATTACAATTCCTAACTCCCTTACTTTTCAAACCAATAACCTTCTTCCTTTTCAATACCCGAATTCAAACCGTACTCCATACATTAAATCTCTCTTCATCCATCAACTTTCATCCTCAATCAGTCTTCTAAATCAACACATTTAATCATCCAAGGATCCAAAGTTCATACATTATTCACAAGCAATCCAATATCATAATCATGCCAAGAGAAACAATTCACTCAATCATTTCCACCAACTTACCATAACTTACCAAATAGGAGATACCTCACTCTATCACGGCCTCTGGCCCAATTTTCGTCACTTAGCCTTTCATAGGCGAACATACCATAACATTTTTCAATTTAACCATATATATGCATCATTACTCAAAGTCATGCTAACACACGTCATCATTTCAATCATCAACCTATACAAAATCCACACTAAGCATCAATTATCCATAACAACAATTATTTTTATTCAACACTATCCTAGGGACAATTAACCTAGTTTTTCACATAGTGTTTCACAATGTCTATTCAAAATTAAGACATGTACCTTAATGACGGCATTTTCCAACACTTGATTTTCCTCACCAAAAGGAATGGACCCAAGCTTGATCAATCATTCTCCAAACAAAAGCTCCACCAATCAAACAAAGCAATCCCTCCGCATCAACTCAATTTGAGCAAATCCAACTTGCACAAAAAATCACCGAGCAATTCTATCCAAATCTAATTAAACCAACATTACATGTTTTTTAAGTTAGGATTTCATACATAATTAGAGAAAATAAAAAAAAAGAGTTTCCTTACCTTGTCACGTCTTCATAGGTCAAAATCCCACTAGAACTCAATGTTAAGTCTTTCCTAAACATTAAAATCACCATTCCCTCAATATCTCAAATCCAAATTCAAAATCAGAAACAAACTTCAAAATAGAGATGGGTTCTTAAGATTACTCTGCTAAAGCTAGGTAGAAATGAAGAGAAAGGTAAGGGCTTCGTGTAACCTCAAACGATGCGGCAATTGGAGCTACGAAACAAAAATTATGGACAAATGAAGGATGATGAATAATGTAAGGTTAGGGCTTCTCTTCTCTCGTCTCTTCTCCTTTTAGCTGCTCTATCTGAAAATAGGGGGTATTGGGTGCTAAAATGCTAAGTTATGAACTTATGTATCATGAGTTTCGGCCTAACATGACCCATTTGGTAATTTTTGGTTCGTTGGCCTTATCTTGGGCCAAAACCTTTAAGATAAGTGCTCGAACTTTCGTTTTAAATATTTTTTCTTATCATTTTTGCAGTTTCACTTTTCTCATTCGCAGTACCGGACAATTTTAAACCGGTACAACCAATTTTAATGCCAGTACGCGTTTTTCTGCAATGAACTAAATTTTTGCGCTCAATTTCATTATCTAAATTAAATTCCCACCGGTAACTCCCCAAATTATAAGTTTTTAATTTTCTAATCCTTCTTATTTATAACTAATTAATTAATTAATTATTCAGCATTCATCGGGATTTTATATCCTACCCACGTTAATCAAAATTTTTCCCTCAAAATTTAATCACCTGCATATAGGTGGGGATCATTCTCAACCAGTAACCTTAACCACCAGAACTTCCTTTTCATTGAATGTTTCACTCCTAACACTATCAATTATAGTTGATGTTCACTTTAAAAGTTTAAATTCTCATCTTAATTCTTTGTTCACACTCAAACCTGATAAGGGTATCAAGGCAACTCATTCATCGAGATTTTACCAAATCGATGTTCCCACGCGCTTCCGTCGCGCTACTCTGATCGTTTGCCGTCAAGAACTTGACTATTCATCAACGTCAACAAAAAATCTCCTTGAATCTCTTTATCTCTATAACTAAACGTCATTGACCTTTTAAAACCGATGTAAATCAATACTTAAACATTCACTTTCACTACAATTCACTATTATCGAGTTTAAACAATAATCTCAGGCTACTACCAATCCTTCTAACCCTTCTTGTAGAATGTCCGGCAGTCACTTCTTGCCGCTATACTCTTCCTTGCACACTCCTCCACCACTTTACTCTTGTTAACTAACTTTGAAAATTTCTTAATCTTCATCAGAACCAGCATACTCATAATATTGTCTCCACCATCATGTCCATTTCCATCTACAGCTTGTTGTCCCATCTTATCCACCGCTCGGTTGGTAGCAACAGCAGTAAACCAATAGCAGCAGCCATGTCCATCGTTTTAGCCGCAAAATCGGTCGAATTATCCTACAGGACAATTTTCTTATCACCTTTTCATCCTCGTCCTTGACCTCGTCTACATACACGAGACGCTAGTCCATACTGATAAATTGATATTAAGGTGATCAGTCTTAATATCTTAAGTATAGTACTTTGAATCCTCTAAGTATGCTCATGAACAATTATGCTATATTTTTCAATCAGACATCCTAAATAGCATGTACACACAATCCAGAGTATGCTCAGAAGCATAGTCAGTCCATCCCTCAGGCTCTATGTGAACGAACTGCTCTGATACCATAATGTTAACACCCTACCACATAAAGCCTTATGCTATAGTCGTAAATCAAAAGTGGTGTGGTATTACGACATCTAAAACTTGAAAGTACATATATATTATTTGATGAATAATGATATATCTATGAGCCTGTGAAGAAAAGACACACACACACAAATTATAAATTTTTAATTTCCTAATCCTTCTTTCTTATAACTAATTTACTAATTAATTATTCAACATTTATCGGGATTTTATAAAGAGGGGGTGATAGGGAGAAGAGAAGATGGATAAATTGCTGGTTTGTAATAATATGGATGATATAAAGGATTAGAAACTAATTTATTTTTGAAAGAAATGACACACCGTGGGAGGATGCATGGGAGTTTGTTGTTCATCAGCTAAAAGAATGGAAAATGTCTATCGAAAAAAGAAACAAGTACAGTCAACTACTATTCAAGGGACTAATAGTAGTCTAGGACCCGCTGTGAACATTGAAAATAAATGTTCTTGGTGGATTTGTGCTGAATATGTTACTTCAAAATAAGGTATGGCAGTGGATAGCTATCTTGTGAATGCTGAAAATAATATTGTTGTGCTTTTATGTGAGTTTTTAAATGCAAATTCTAGAGTTAATGCTTAGACGGAGTGCATTGAAACATCCGTCCAATTTTTGTTTGAAGGTATAGTTTGGTTCTAGAGCGGGTGATTTTTTAAACCAATGATGTAGTCTTAGTGATATGGGCCAAAAGACAAGGTGACAACTATTAAAAAAAATTTCTGCAACATTTCAATCATATCAAGGTTTAATATGCTTCGCACAAGGAGTTTAAATTCATCAACAATTAAAGAAAAATGGTCAATAAACAGAATGAGAGTAGTAGAGTTTTATAGTATTGATCCATGTTTTCTAATAGACAATAAATAAATTATGTTTGATTGTCTAGAAGTAGTCTTCATGGTAGAACTTCGCCTATACTATTAGTATTTGCTACTTGAGATTTTCATGAATTATGCGGGGTCATTAAGTAAAGTAATGTTGTGATAGTATTAGTTAGATCTAAATATATCATGATGAAAATCTTGGAATTGTATGTATTACATGTGATTTTGCACATAGCTCTAAAAAAATATTGATTTTTCAAAAACATGCTATAGGTAGATGTTTCACCAGAGGTCACGTGATCATCAAAATGAAATAAGTGTGCAAGCATAGCAATGATTGATAGAGAGGGGTCTTATATACTCTACTGGTGATAAAACAATACAATAAAAGGTAGAGATACCTTAAAAGAGTTATTATAGTCTTAGTATTTAGTGAAAAAACTTTTTTTATTGATTTTGGTGTTAGACCTTATATTAGGCGTGATTTTTTTATTCCTCATTTTCTAGATTAGTAATAATGTTCTATTCTTAATCATTATCCTTTATGGCAATATCAAAAGGGATATGATTGAGAATTAGGCTCTGTTTATTTCTTTTCTCCTTACTTTGGGTTGAGATTGTAACCTAACAATAAAAAAAATAAAAAATTACTATATCAAGATCTGATATCTAAAATTCTTTTTGGAGTATGTATCTAAATATTTTGTGCATTGTCAAATTAAGATCATATTTAAAGTCTAAAAGTCTTTTTTTTTAGGATAATCATTTTATCACAACTTAAATATTTTAAAATTAAAATGATATTTTACTCCTAAGAATAATCTATTACCATGTGCTTAGAGCCATTTAGAATTAGAATTGGTTAAATATGCAAATTAATTTTTTGTTTGGAGTACATAAAAAATAAAAATTGATTTGTCAAATTTATTGAGAATATACTTGATGAGAGAGTTTTTGATTGTTATTGAAAATGAATGGAATTTAGAGCGCATTATGTTCTACAAGAGAACTGACAACCTATTTTCACTACCTTAAAGGTCTTAGAGCCATGTTTGGAGGAGGATATAGTTGTGTGGCTTCTGAATTCAAATAGTTTATTAATTATTAAATTAGTTTGTAGTCTCTATCTAAACTTTTTAGAGTAGAGCCGTGAAAATAGGCCAAATCCATCGGGTCAGCCTGTTTACCCATTTAAATGGACGGGCTTTGCCTCTAAAATTAAACCCGTTTAAATTTTGGGCTAAACTTAGCCCAATTTCCTGAAAAAAAATGGCAGGTTAAACGGGCTAACCCGCGGGCTAAACGGATGACCCGTTTATTTTTTATATTTTTTTTAAAAAAATAGCACTTTTAGCCGATATTCCTCCCGATCCGACCTGAAAATTCGATCCATCAACAAAAAATATTATTTTTAAAAGATTTTTTATCTAAAAGTGACACTTTTTTGTCAAATATTTTTCAAAAAATAAAATAAAAAGATAAACGAGCTGGCCCGTTTAACCCATCGGACTGACCATAAACGGTTCAGGATGAAAAATTATGACCCGCGAATAAAACGAGCTTAAAACGGTCCATCCCATTTAACCCACGGGTTTAACGAGCCGGGCTAACCCGTTTGACAGCTCTACCTTAGAGGTTGAAAAGGCCGAACTTTACTCTAAGATTTGGAGGTTTAAAGTACCTTAAAAAATTCAAAAACTTTTTCGATTAATTTCTAAGGAGGCGTTGCTGATTAATAAGCTCCGCTTTAGAAGACATATGGTTTCGAATCATTTGTATAATATTTGTGGATATTCATTTGAGTCTTTTTTTCACGTTTTCCATAACTACAATATTGCACATAAGATGTGAAAAAGCATTGACGAAAGATTGAGCTGAGGTAATGTTTTTACCTTATCCCTAGTCTCTTGATTATTGGTGAATTTATCTTCTCATACCCACATCAAAGGAGTTCTATGGCATATATATATATATCGATAAAATAAGGTAAGATTTATAAACTGGCTCTATTTAGCCAAAAAACTACCACCTACTCTAAGTTAAGAATCCTCAAAGATTATTAAAAAAAAATTATTAGCATCCTCTAGTACTAACTTGTACACCTGGACAATGATGTTTGATAACTTTTAGATAAAAGTTGACTCAAAAATTGATGTAACTTTGTGACTTCAAGTTTCAATATCTTTATTCACGGGTCCTTTGATTTTTATCATTGGGAATTAAACCGTTGCAGTAGATTAAAGAACGAAAACTTCAATATAGTTTAGAAAAATAAATTCTATCTTGTATGGATAAACTGACCTTACATAGATATGATTTACAATATTATTGTCATATTTTTTTCTACCTCTTTATATTTTTCTTAATTTTTTTATAGATTCAATTAGAACTATATTTCTAGAATAGTGACTATGTAATCTAGATTTTTGTTTTTACAAATAATTTATCTCGTTGTTTATAAAAAAAATATTTAATAATTTTTATTCCATTATTGTTTTATTAGTTAATTATTGGTTAAAAAATTCTCTATCAAAATTATAAAACTTTGCTAATTAAAAAAATTCACTGTAGCATTGTTGAAAAAAATATAATTTAATATAAAAAATTAAATTTAGAAAATTCAGTTAAAACTACTAATTTAAAGTCCACCAAGTTTACAAAATAGAAGGACATGTATGACACTGAATCGGGACCAATTCAAAAAGAGTACCCAATTCCTTTACTTATGATTACTCATAGCAAAATGGGGTTGACGAAAGCACGTGCTTAAATTAACTTAACACGGATACGGATGGTTCGCGTAGCTTTCCAAATTCAACTGCCGTGGTTTCTAGACTTTCTTTAAAAGGAAGGAATTCACACGTTCATGAACTTGGTGCTTATGAATCAACCTTTCCCATTCTTCAAAGTTCAAAATAAAAATCTGATCCAAACCTTGGACTAGTTACCTCGCACGAGTCAATACCCTAATCCAAACAAAACTCAACTTCACCTGCGCCCTCCATTCCGAAACTTCTATCATCTAAAGGATAATACTGATTGTTGTGAAATTTATTTATTTTTAAAATGACTTAATTATTTTTGTTTCATATACATTGGTATTTAATAAAAGGTGGAAATTCAGGTACAGTCGACTTCACGTAAAGTTGATATCTGAGAATCGTTAAATGATTTGACTGATTTCAGTAATTTGACTAAATTTTCATCTAACGGTTATAAGAAATTAACTTCACGTAAAGTCGACTACACTTGAATTTTCACTTTAATAAAAAGAATCACAAATTGTGTTTGTTTCCATTGCAAAAAAAAGAGTGTTTGTTCCGTGTCATTAAATCGATAAAAAAAGATCTTTTTTTAATTTTTTTTTATTTTTTAGTGTGTTTGACAAATTTTTAATAGTAAAAATAAAAACATTAAAAAAATAAAAAATATCTTTTTTGAAAAGTTACAATTTATGGTCTCTTTTTTAAAAGATCTTTTTTTTTAAAATATTTTTTACATAATAAATGAACAAAAAATTACTTTTATATCATTTTATCCAAACATAATTGATAAATAAAAAGATTTTTTTATATGAAATATCTAAATATAAAATTACTTTTATTTTTGTAAAAGATCTTTTAAAAAAATTATTAAAAAATATATTTTTAAAAAATAATATTCAAACAAGCCCAAAAATAATGTTAACAAAACTAAACTTATATACACCACATTTGTATTTCAGCTTAATTATTCTCACGTTTTATTACTAATATTCCTTGATGAATAGTATTGTTTGGATTGCTTTAGAGAGACGAAGACAGAGAAAAACAACAAATAAAATAAGATTGGATTTACCTAAAGCTAAGACTATCTTAAGGATAGTTATTAAAAGAGTATAAAAGGATTTTTTTTTTCCCAGTGCATTGCATATATATAAGAAGCTTAAAAAAATTAACTTGTATTTTTGATAAAAAAAAAAACTTTTCAATATTTTCAACACATTTAACAAAATCTAATATTGTTATGTACATAATATTTTTATTTTTCGAAGTATGCTAATCAAAGTAATCATAATAGATATATGAATTTACATTTCATCTTCAAAATTGACAAAATATTGTAAATGAACCTAAACCATTCCTTAAACCCTAAGTATTTTATCATTATTTTATGTTTTAAGATATTTGGTTATCTTTCTAATAAAATCATATTAATATAAGAAAAGTCAAATTAATAAATATATAATTGATTAGACTTTAAATAATATTATTAGTTATCTATATTTTTCTTTTAGATAATAAAAGAGATGAAAAAAAAAGGCAGTAAATTAAACAATACACACTCTCACAAGTGCTTAAAAGTCTGCTTTCTTAAAAGGAACGGGTGCAATGTGCCCCCACTCGCTTAAATTAAATACCTAAAAGTTAGAATTAATTAAGTATCTTCACATACACAGGAAAGTTTTAATGACAGAATAAATAATCTTCAGCTTTACGATAATAAAACGAGTCTGAATTTTAAGCTTTATTTATTGGTGAATTCTAATCACCTTACTTATTTTCTAAGGAAATAATTAAAGGATATTAATAACAAATGTGGTTACTAAAACGAAAATATTTGATAACTAATAAAAAATTTTAAATTTTAATTATATTTAATGTATTAAAAATATAAAAAATTTAATAAATTTTTAATAAAATTCTAAAAATTTAAATTTAAAACTTAAAACCCAAGTAGAAAAAAGATAAAATTTTGAATAACAATGAAAAATGTCTATAAAATTATTTTATGTATAACAAACTTTTATTTTAAAAAAATGGTGATAACACTGAGTAGTCATCCACTGCATAGAGTCAGTGACCACTTGTTAGTGAAGTGATTTGTACACCACAAGAAGAAAAGTCGTTCCTCATCAGTGACATATGATCTGGCTGCTTAATTAACTTGATTCCTCTCTCAATCACCCACCTCATATATAACAAACCAAGCGGCTGTGTGCCCCATTTTTATTAATATTAAATTAATATTATTTGTTATCTTGCAAAAATAATTTCGCAGTGCATACAAGTAGATAATAGCATTATGAATGAATGATAATAAACTGATGATGTGATGAATGACTCGTTTTCAAATTGTCTCACAGTGATTTCGCTCAAATTCATACGTCCGCCCCAAAAATTTATATTGACCAAAATAAGTCCTTCTTGTGATATCGGCTGCCGTGGACTAACTCTAATTTTAATTTTTAGTTTAGTTTAGATTACGTTTTTTATTAATTTAATGTGTGTTTAGATTACAATTTATAAATAAAAATTTATAAAAAAATAATTTTATA
>NC_029779.3:17818135-17818747 GCF_000817695.3 Arachis duranensis
AATAAAAAAAGAAAATTCATATAAATAGAAATAAAAATAAAATACATAAAGAATAAAGTTGATAAAAAGTAAATAAAGATTTAGCATTAAAAATTCATTAATAAAATACAAAAATAAAAAATTATTACTTCTTGTAAATATAATTTTGAGGACAAAATTACTTCTGCATTCATAAATAAAAAAATTTGTCAAACTAAAATTTAAAATTTTAAAAAATTTAAACGTACTTCTTTTTTTGCAATGTATTTGTCAAATACACATTTATTAGCAAATTAGATAAACAAAAAGAACAACTACTCTAATTTGTTTTTTGGCTCTACCTTTAAAAAAATTGACTAGAAACTTAGAATCAGTCTTGTAGAATTTGCACTTGCTCTTTGTGTCACTTGTATTATTATTTTAGTTAATATAATAAAAATAAATAGAATGCCAGTTGCAATTGCAATTTGGTGACACTTTGTTTGACCGACTTGAGGGGGCCACGGTCAGTAGTGAACTAAGCTAACCCTTGTCATCTCTTACGCTTTAAAACGTGCTGCACTCTCCTCCAACTGTATATATATCCATTGGTAGATCAATTTTAATTTAACTTAATTTAATTAATTAAATATT
>NC_029779.3:17818861-17834371 GCF_000817695.3 Arachis duranensis
AAATTATTTTTATTTTTTTAAAATATCTTAAAAAATACCTTAAAAAAATCTTTTATTAAAATTTCACTTAAACAAATTCATTTATATAATTATAATTATAAGTTGGGCAGTACGCCTACTTTCTCATCACTCGTCACGCAACTTCCTCTCTCAGCTCCAACTCTCACCCCCTCTCTTTATATATAGTTATTTACCCGATTCCATTCTCACTTCAAATTCGAACCACACAACAAGAGCAACAACTAGAACTATAAGGCTAACAACCTAACACTTCTCTCATCACCAATTTCTATTTCTATTTCATTCGCTCAGATGGCACTAGAAGCTCTGAAATCCCCTACCGCTGCAGGATCTTCCTTCAGCTTTGAGGAAACCAATAATCTCAGCTACTTGGAAGCACCCTGGGCTAAGAGAAAGCGTTCGAAGCGTGCCAACAGAATGGAACTGCCCCATAACTGCTCCGAGGAAGAGTACCTCGCTCTCTGCCTCATCATGCTTGCTCGCGGCACGACTACCGTCCCCACAGTCACAGCCACCGCCACTGCTGTCCAATCCAAGCCTCACTGCTCTCCTGCTCCATCTGTTGATGAGTCGGCTCCAATTCCAACCGCCAATCTCACCTACAAGTGCTCTGTCTGCAACAAAGCTTTCTCATCTTATCAGGCACTCGGTGGACACAAGGCCAGCCACCGCAAGTTCGCTACTGCCGCCGTTGGCGGCGAAGACCGTCACTCGACCTCCTCCGCCGTCACCAACAGTTCCGTTTCCAAAGCATCCAACGGTGGAGGCAAGGCTCACGAGTGTTCCATCTGCCATAAGTCTTTCCCAACAGGACAGGCTTTGGGAGGACACAAGCGTTGCCACTACGATGGCGGCGCCGCTGCATCTGCATCCGCCGCTGCTGGCAGTGCCGTTACTACTTCAGAAGGGGTTGGGTCTACTCACACCGTTAGTCATCGCGACTTCGATCTGAACTTGCCTGCTTTTCCAGATTTGTCCAACAAGTTCTTCGTGGAGGACGAGGTTTCCAGCCCTCTGCCGATGAAGAAGCCCCGTCTCTTGACCCTACCGAAGATTGAAATCCCTCGATTCCATTAAATCCCCGTTCCTCCAAATTATTACTTCAGTTCTTAGTTTTTTCTTTAATTATTTGGGTTTTTTTAAGGATAGTTTATTAAATTTGTTGATGTACATACATAGTACTTGGACCTCGTTAGCTAGTTCTTAGATATATTGTATCTTGACCGTGCCAGTTCAATTCAATTTAATTTTTTTATTTGTTAAATTTTAATTTCTTTAAATCTATCTGATATTTATGTATAGTTTTTTCAGTGATATAATCATCTATGCTTCCGCATGTGAAATAGTCGTCACAGTAAAGTAAAGCTCTATGTTTTTTTTCTATGCCTGGCGGTTATTTTTACTGTTGGAACTGTTAACCTTAATTAATTAACTGCGTTCCATTTGACGCAGAAGGAAAAAAGTGCATCCTATACCCTACCAAGCATGTTTTCTAGCTGGATCCACACGCAAAATTAATTAATTAAATTAATAATTAAAAAGTTTTGATTTATACTCGAATTCTTTAAATACAAATTCTTTGACTTGTGTTTAAAAAATTAAAAAAATTTAGAATAAATAAATTAGACTCTCTTATTTATGTAATTTAAAATTTTTTTAATTTTTAAATATAAATCAAATCGTACTCCAATTTTTTAATTTTTAAAATTTAAATTGAAGAACTTTTATGCATTTTTCACATTTTTAATAAATATTAAAAATTACAATTTTAAAATATATCATCTATCTCACTTTTTTATCTAAATTTTTTTAACGTAAAATCAAGATAGGCGGTGAATTTTTCTGTAGATTACTTTTTACCAATAACTTAGTGGGATGGGTAGATGACATTTTGAGGAACATGGAGGATGTTTCGTGTTTGATGTGCGGATAAGAATGAAGGTTTGATTGCGTTTGGTGATTTACACGTTTCGATGATAATGCCACGTGGAAGATTGGTTATTCTTACATGATTTAGTAATACTTTCCTTTGTGTTGGAGTAGTCTTGTGACGCGTCATTGAATGGTCCTAGCTAAGACTGCGGTGCTGGTTTTGGCGTTGATGCGTTTTACACGTGTGTTTTTTTTAAATGTATTTTATATGGCGTATGAAAATGATTCAAAATTGAAACTTCCTTCTACGCGTGTAACAGATGAAAAATGAAGATGAAATTGAATTGAAATTGCTTCTTGCCGTGATGCCTTAAATTTGATTGCACACATGTCATGCTTTGGATTTTGTTTTGATGAATATTCATCACTCTCTTAGTTCTCACAGTTGCCACGCGAGTACTCACAAACTAAAAGTAAGCATATTCTGGTTGGGGAAAGGAATTCAGGGGAATTCACCAAATTTTATGCCAAACTATATTCTGGTGAAGTGTCGTAGATTCGAGTTAATTGAACCATGTTTTCCTTAAATTTTTCCCAACTCTAACTTATTTTGTCATCTATCATATTCTTTAGCGTGTTCAAGAGGAATAATCTACACGAATAATTGAAGTGAGTCGTTCATTATTAATGTTCATATTAGAATGCTAAGTTATTCTCCATGGTAACTAACAGCTAACACATAGTGTACATGTTATGTCATAATTTCTAGTTGGACAAGTTATTTAATAAGAAGGTTTTTTTTTTATCTTAAAAGAACGAAATGTCTTAATTAGGACATATGTTATTTGTTAGTAAAAATGTCAAAATAAATAGTTATTTCATGCGGATAATGCTTCAATCCTTCGAAGAATCTTTTCTTGGCATGTCCAGGTTCTTGGAATCTTCTACCGCTACTTGCCAAAGGCGGCGACCTTATGCTTTAATTTGGAATAATATATAACGACGGAATAAGTTTTTAGATATAATAATCAACCATTATATATTTTTCATGATAAAAATAATTATAAGTCCAAGAGCAAGAATCAAATCACATGCAACATACTACATGTATAATTATTATTTGTTGGGTGAATAAAATATCTTTTAGATTAAATTTTTAATTAAGTGATTCAAAAGAAAATAATTAAGGATTCTTATGTTATTTGGGTTTTTCTTTTTGTTTTTGTTGTTGTAACTTTTTTTTTCGTTCTCTTTCTTTTTCTTTTCTTAATCTTTTTATAAAACTAGAATTTTTAGAAACATAGAATAAAAAAAAATCAGGGAATTTAAAAATAAAAAATTTTAAATTTATAAAGCAACAAATTAAATGAGATAGATTGATTCAATGATTAATTTGATTCATGAACTTTAATTTCATGAACTAAGATAAATCATATTTAGTATACAAATTCAATGATCAATTTGATTCGGTATTTGAAACGATAACATATATTAGATGACATATAGTAAATTATATTTCACATGTGATATTAAACTAACACTTATACAAATAGAGTTGTAATGTGTGACACTATTATTCATATTTGTAAATGTATATAGTTAGTAAAGAGAGAGGTAAAAATAATTTATTTTCGTATGTTCTCTATTTGTCCAAGTTAAGGCTACCTTTGTATAAATACGAGTATGTAACTCATACACACACAGACTATTCTCTATTCAATAACCCCTCACTGTTTTTGCCCCATCCCTTTTTCTCTCTTTCGTTCCTCTTTTCTCTTTTGTTTGTCTGATACTTGCTCATATAGTATCAAGAGCCAACCAAAATTCATGACTGATATTCAAAGAAAAGAAGCAGATTAACACTAGAATGTGGCTTGGGTCACCAATTTTAATAAGGTTAGCAATTTTATTATGGTGAAAATAGCTATAAATCTATTTTAGTTGGTCAAGTCAAGGACGCATCTTTTACTCTCAAAGAATTTAAAAAAAATAAGCACACAACTTATTTCATATTTAAATCAACTTCAACTCTATTTCATAAATAAAAGATACATGAGTTATTTGTACTAGTGGGAGAAGAAAAAGCCTTCATAACTTAGACGATGTGAGACTAATACATAACACAAAGTTCATTATTCTAAACAATATAGGACTTGTATTCCCTTCTTACAATTAACTAATATAATTAAGGGCAATTTACGCAAATAAAATGATTGAAGAAAACGTTTACGCAAATACAACATTGGCAATTTCCAGACGCAAATGCAACAAACGCAACTATATATAATCCGCTACACCCTGCAGCGGAACTTAATTGCACGTAATCCGCTACAGGGTATCGCGGATTATGTTGAGGGCGGGGTTACTCATAAACCGCTACACCCTGTAGCGGTTTATGACCAAATGGCTTTTATGCATAATCCGCTACACCCTGTAGCGGATTATGAGTATAGTGGGTTGTCTATATATACCGCGTGAGGCTGTAGCGGAAATCATTTGAGTTATTTTGGAAAGAAAGTTAGAGAGAGAAAGTAGAGAGAAGGGAGAGAAAATTTAAAATATTTGAGTAGTTTGGAAGAATGGAGGATGAACGGCGGTTGTACCGGCTCGACGGCGTTGCTCACGTAGCCGGAACCATCGATGCAGAGGTAAGTGTCTGTATTTCCAAACACTATTTTAATAAATGTATATTTTGTTCAATATTAAGGAAGTGATTCATTAATTAGATAGATAGAGACTTAATTTAGGTTTTGGTTTGTAAATGAAAATTTGAAATATAAACTTTGACATCTAACATTTAATAGTCAAGGTAGAGAGGTAAATTAGTAATTTCAAAACCCAAGTAGCTTAAGACTAGAAATACAAGCTATAGTTTGGTTGGTGATGTTATTGTTAGAAATTAAGCCGGTGTTCTTTATTTCTGAAAATGCAGCCAACCCGATGTGTGTATAGCGTCCGTAGGCAACAGAATATGCCGTTACATGATAGGATCATACCTTACTTAGAGAGGGCTGGATTGTACCACCTGGCTAGGCTGAACGCGCATTGGTTCTGGTTGGATGAACCTCTGGTCAGCGCATTTATTGAGAGGTGGCGGCTTGAGACCCACACTTTCCATATGCCATTCGGAGAGTGTACTATCACGCTCCAGGACGTGGCATACCAGCTCGGGCTGCCCGTGGATGACCAGGCTATTTTCGGGTGCATGACAGACTTCCACATGCACATCAAGGGGGCCAGACCGGCATGGGAGTGGTTCGAAGAGTTATTTGGTGAGCTTCCGCCACCGGATAAGAGAAAGTTATACACAGTCCACTTCACATGGTTTCATGAGAGATTCAGGGTGTTACCAGCGGATGCTTTAGAGGAGACCGTGCGCATATATGCACGCGCATATAGTATGATGCTTCTGTCAATACAGCTGTTCATGGACAAGAGTGCTAATCGAGTCCACCTTCGCTGGTTGCCTTTTGTGGTAAGACTTGACGTTATGGGCAGCTATAACTGGGGCACCGCTGCATTGGCGTGGCTGTATCAATGCATGTGCAGGGTGGTGAACAGAAACGTCACCAACTTGGCTGGACCCGTACAGTTGCTACAGTCATGGATCTTTTGGCGGTTCCCCACGCTGAGACCGTCGGGTTTTGATGCCTTCTCTTTTCCATTGGCATCCAGGTATACTTTAATTCATTCTTTCTTTCAAGTTCATTACGTTCTATATTTGAAATTACATACTTACGTGCTATTTCTGCTACTCAGATGGGCCACATATTTGCCCTCTTCTTATGGGAAGGAATGGCGGATTATACAGTATCTTCCGGACGTTGCTATACTCAGAGGGTCATCGCAGGTGCCGACTAGAGTTCCAACATCCGATATACCGGATAACAGATGTTTGGAGCGGAGACGATGCATTGGTACACGTGCCACTGATCGCGACTGGCGCTGGCTAGACGACATGATGCAAGAGGAGCAGGTTGGTGGTGATGACGGAGGCCAGGCAGATCATCACCTTCGTCAATCTTCTGCTAGACGACGGGCTGCTCGTGGTGGAGGAGCACCTCCCGTCCACCACGATGACGAGGCAGGATCGTCCCGTCAGCACCCTACAGACACTCATGCTGGTGGCACCGCGGAGGCTAGTATGGGTGGTACACCTTTTACCCACGTATCTAGCTTTCAGGTACTACATGGTGGTAACACACAGCTATTAGCTGATCTTGCTACCACTTCTTTCACCATGGATTTGGACGATCAGTTGGGTGGACCCCAAATCTATGTGAATTTTGATGAGTTCATACGGGGTGACGACGTTCATCAGTACCAGAGCCCGATTCCAGGCGGCCCTTCAGACCCTACGGAGTATAGGCCACAACCAGCGGATATGCCTGAGACCCAGGTTCCTGAGACCCAGCTCCCGGCCGACTTGAATGAGCCCGCAGGCAGCCCGTACGACACTTGGTTCGGGATGGGGGGACGCCACCATTTGCATTTGGAGTTGGGGCATAGGAGGCTCCGCCGGGAGATCGGCGAGCGGCTAGGGTTAGGCGTCCGACTCGATGTGGCACAGGCTCGCACCTACTTGGTCTATTCGGAGGCGATCATGATGTTGACGGTGACCAGCAGTAGCGTCCAACTCTCTTAATTTCCGACAGTTATCCATGTATGAATTATGACTTATTTATTTTCTGTTAGGGTTAACGACTTGTGACAGTTATATCTGTATCAGTTATGTAGCTATACCTGTATTATTTTTGTACGAGTTACTGCGAATGACGATTATATTTCGTATCAATTCGTGCATTTTGCATCATGGGTTTTAAACCCTAACATATAAACACCACTATACTCATAATCCGCTACAGGGTGTAGCGGATTATGCATAAAAGCCATTTGGTCATAAACCGCTACAGGGTGTAGCGGTTTATGAGTAACCCCGCCCTCAACGTAATCCGCGATACCCTGTAGCGGATTACGTGCAATTAAGTTCCGCTGCAGGGTGTAGCGAATTATATATAGTTGCGTTTGTTGCATTTGCATATGGAAATTGTCAATGTTGTATTTGCGTAAACGTTTTCTTCAATCATTTTATATGTGTAAATTACCCTATAATTAACCTACTAACTCTACTTGCTCTTACATCACAAATTCTAAAGACAGTAAAAATAATAGTGTAATGATCAAAAATTGGATGGATGTGCTGTCATGGTGCCGAAATGGGAGCAGAAAGCCAGAAAGAGAAAGCGCTATGCATATTTAGGATTAAGGTTATATATTGAGAGAAGTACTGAATTGGGTCCAAATTGAAATGTATCCATGCCACTTTATTGTTGGGACTGTCCAATGTGATAAAAGATGGTCACATTAGCTTCCGACAATTGACTCAGCATCGAAAAGAATAACAGAGATAACTATGGTGTCTAGAAATCTTTCTGAGAGATCATTATGGTGAAATTGAAATCTTAGGGACGAAATTGAGTAATTACATGAATCTCAGAAACCATTATAAGGATTTACTCAGCTTGTCTAATTCTGATGAGGAAGAACAGCACTCTCCGCCTATTTCTTGTGTGAAGACAGTGCAGAAAAACTCAAAAAGACTTAAATAACCTTCAATTATATATTAGGTTTGTTTCTTTGCATTAAAAAAATAATCTGGAGTGTATAGATTGTGACTAAATAATCATTTTTTACCATTAAAAAATAAAAATTTAGATGTTAACAAAATAAACTACAAAACAATGAAACAAATATTATAACCATAAAAGATTATTTTTTTTTGTAATACTACTCAATTGTTAAATTTAGAGTTTGCTCTATTAAAATTTTTTCAAAATTTCTAAATTATCCTTGACCTCATCTTTTGAGTTCTAACCCCTTTTTCATCTTCTACAATCATTATCTAACTCATTGCCATAAAAATTAAAGAGGACACCTGGAGAAGGCAAGTTGGTAGCAAATTGAAAAGGCCCATATAGGGTGAGAGAAGCCCTCGGTAGGGGAGCGTATAAACTGGAACGGCTCGACGGGCGAGATACGGAGAACATGGAATGCAGCAAACTTGAGAAGGTTCTACTCCTAGGAGGCAATGTCATGACTTGTTGGGGTTTTCCGGTGTTCTACTCACCTTTATTCTATGCTATTTATATAGTTTGTTTTCTCAAATATTTTGCCCTCTTATAAATTCCATGAGTATTTAAATATGTTAACGAGTTATGATAATGAGTTATGTTTTAAATGTATTAACAAACTGTTTCATATTGTCTCATTTGTGCTTATCACTTTCGCGGTTTCCAGGACTTATCACCCCGGGGGCTAGATCAAATCCAACTAACAAATGACAAACCACGGTTTATGGCCTACCAGCCAAATGATTAAGCAATAACTTTTTTTCAAAGGCATCATGTCGGCCTATCAAGTATCCATTTACGACAAAGTAAATAATTCGAAATCTTAGAAATTACAAATGACTTACAAAAGAAGGCGCCTCATCGGCCCAAACAAAAAGTACAAAGCTGACCAAATTTACAAGTCACTTTCTCGGAATGTCAACTATCTTACCATCTTGAATGGTCTTGAAAGCCCCAATCACGGAAGTATCGAAGTCGAAAGATAGCAGCTTGACCTGCGCCTTAATCGCCTCCTTAGTACCTCCAATAACCTCGCGAGCGTTCTTAATAATTTCTTTGTTTTTCTTCTTCAAATCGACAACCTCTTCCTTCAGGCTTGCGACTTCGACCTTGGCTTCTGCTGCAGTCGCCCGGGCCGAGGCGGCGCTGAGCTAGCTTTCCAAGGTCATCTCGCGGTCGGAAAGGTGGGCCACCGTACTATCAGATACCTTTAGCTTCTCCTCTATGTCTGCCAACTTGGTCTTGGTGGTCTCCATTTTACCTTTAAGAACACTGATCTCCCGTAGAGACGAGCGGTACTTGCCGTCTAGCACCCCATCTTGGGCTAGAATGGGTTCCGCCTTCCTTGCAATAGTCGCAGCATGGAGCATACAACGATAAACCCACCTAGCCTGAGAGGCCAAGTCGCCACCATGAAAAAAGTCGTCGATTCTTGGCAGAAGCTAAGAGTCAATAAATCCCCTAGCGTCGAAGTTCTTCTCCATCACGATGAGCACCCCCTCTGGACCAGATGTCGGCTTCCTCTTCCTGGGGTTCTTCACTATGGTCAGCTCGGGACCCTCCTCATCCTCAGGTGCCTCCTCAGACGGGGGAATCACACCGGCGCTGGTGCCGGTGGCTTCCTGAGGAGGCGGTCGCGACTGAACCTCGGGAGTAGAGGAAGGAGAATCCTCGGCCGAAGGGGTTTTCGAGCTGTCGTTGCTGTTTCCTAGAAGGAACTGGGCCATCAAATTGCTGAGACCTACCTTCTCGGTAGCCATTGATACAGAAACAAGAAACCAAAGCCCAAACGTTAGACCACGTTAAGCAAATACACAAGTCCAAACAAATAAACAAATGAGGTCAAAAAAGGGGGGACAACCCGACCACTCACCCACATAACTTCTACTCACGATCGCCCATCAACAAATGGGGGTTGAGATTATTCCTGCTAAAAAGGGCCAATAATAAATTGGCGATGTCCCGATTTTGCTGGTTTAGACCCTTATAGATACTCTTTATGAAAATATTAGCAGCGGCACCGAAACTCCAATAGGTCGGTATCCGGCGTTCCCCCTCTAAAGTCAGCCATAAGGGATGCCTGCCCTCGGTAGGTCGCACTTTGAAGCCATGGAACGGATCTTCGAACAACCCAAAGATCCATCGACCCTGCACGGCTCAGAACGACATGTACTCTTTCTTATGTTTTTCTTCTTTTGAGGGATTGGTCAGAAGTAGAGGAAGACTTCCACTAAAACTGGCAACTTCAAGTACTCGCAGATCATCTCAAAACAGTGAATAAAAGCCCAGCTGTTGGGGTGCAACTGTGATTGCACCACATCACATCTATTCAAAAGGGAGATAACGAAATGAGAGAAGGGAAGCCGAACCCTTATGTTGGTGAACATGGACTTATACACCCACATCCAGTCGGCAACTCGGGGGGTGTTCATATTTATGTGGTGAATGCGTTCCCAATCCCCAGGAATAAAGGTGTCGTAATGCTCCTCGTCGGGACCCCCTCCATAGAGCAGGTTGGAGTTGCGAAACTCCTGGAGCTCCTTGAGGGTTATCTTAGAGGTCGTATGCTTCACGTCAGAAGTAACCCAGATATAACGATCTACGGGAGCTCTCGTAATGGGATGCTACGCTATACCTACAGTGGGGGCACCACTTAAAGATTAAACTCGGGAGGTTGGTACGCCGGGAAAAAAGAAAACTAATGCTATGTGCTGCTACAGCCCTATCGTACACTAATCTATCATTGATCAAAAGCCAAAATCACTGGTAACCCCCTGTAAACTACCTAGTAATGACACACTAAACGCTGGCGAGATTGATGACCAACAACAAAAAGGAAATAGCGCAATAACAATGGCAAAAGTAAAAGTAGAACCATAACCCTTCATAAGGGTACAAACAATGACAGCTTACCAGGTAATTATGGAGAAAAGAAGGACGAATTCCAGGGAGAGTGCAAAGTTTGCAGTGGTTGAAATTGACAGAAAGGAGAATGATGGCGAAGGCAGCGATTGGGATGGGAATGAGGAACGAAAGGGAAAATGCAAGGTAGTAAGTGACACAGGAAAGCGCAAAAGTAAGGGGAAATTTGGTTTTTCACCCAAGTCTCAAATCGGCCATAATGAGCATATTAAATGCTCGGCGCAAGAGTCGAGGTGACGTTTCTCATAACAAGCAAAGGCCACGTGCCTTGGGGGCACAAACTCCATCACGAATTTTCGTCCCTGCGAGAACTCGACCGGGAGAGGCGAGTAGTTCGAATGCACCAGCTACGAGCTGCGACATACCTGGCACGTTGGGAGCACTGTTTCGACCCGACCTGTCAGCGACCCGAGTCCGAACCCGAGCGGCCGAGCCGATGGGACACACCACCCGGACTAGTAGGGGATCCGCCTTCCACTCCTCACCATGTGGAACCTAGATAGCTAGCAAAAGCTTTCAGGAAGGTGGGCCTAACCACAAGGGGCCCACCCGAGTACGGACTATAAGAGGGGAGGGATCTACCCCTACCTAGAGGTACGTCACCTACCCTAACCTTAATAGCCGCCCTTTGTACGGACCCTGACTTGAGCGTTGGAGTCCTTGCAGGTGGCCTCACTACTTCCTCAACTCGCCAGCTGAAGGGACTTCATCACCAGTACCCATTTAGGACCAGTTTTCCGCAACCCTCAACCCCGGCACTCACCGGATCTGACCCATTCAGGACACAACGAATGGAACAGGTTTGATTTTGGTTTTAATTTTAAAAGGGTTTCCACGATTTAGAATTGATTCGGGTTCTAATAATTTTGAAAAGATTTTCATAGTTTAGGAATAATTGTGATTTTGATTCTAGGGGAATTTTCATGGTTTAAGGTTTATTGTGGTTTTGATTTTGAAAAGATTTTCATAATTTAGAATTAATTTTAGTTTTGATTTTAGAAAGAGTTTCCATAGTTGAGGGTTGATTTTAGTTTTGATTCTTAAAGAGATAAATGATTGAAACAAAGAGGATAATATGAGAGAATTTAAAAATTTAACAATTAGATAATATTATAAAAAAAAAATTTTATAGTTGCAATACTAGCTAGTTTTATTTTTCTAAAGGTTAATTTTGTCGACATCTAAATTCTTAATGGTTAAAAATAATTTTTTACTTTTTAAAACAGTAAATCACTAAACATTATTAACACACTCTGACAGTTTGACATTTAACATGCACTACTATAGGCTCTATTCCACCATTCCACATGTGAGCCTAATATATGGAAAACACAGCCACCAGACTTAGCCTACATTAATAGCTCAAAACATGAGTGTCCATACAGAAAGGATTAATGTCGATCATATGCCAACGTTTTGCTCTTCTTGAGACACAGAATAGAAAATATCGCTTTTATGTATTAATTGAATTTCTGACAATCCATAGGCTTTTATTAACAGTGGATGGTTTAAGTGACATCTTCAGTAGTTTAGCTTTAATGCCAATTGGAAGAGAACCAAAATATTTGTGAATACTAAAATTGCATGGAAATTACCTGAAGATCAAACGCATATGACTAATTAGAATATTAGATATGGGCAAATCGGAAAAACATTGAGTGACACTATGACAGGGTTGTAATAATTCAGCAGCATTCAAATTTGTGGATCTTTAAATTCTGTTGCATTATTACACATTTACACCTGAAGTAATACAGCCATCCTTAGAGGGTACTACACTAAGTTGTGCAATTTGCCAAACGGAGACAGTGGAATCCATGCTCAATAACCTCTTCATTATATGATTAGATCCAACACTCCACCAGTTCCGCCAGGGAACCAGATTATCATGATGTTTTCATCTGGTGTTTTTCATATTTTCAAAAAGAAAATTGGATTCTCTAAATTTTGAATTTTTACTTTAAAGATTAAAATATGATTCTCACGCTTGAATGATTTCTCTCTCTTAGTTCTATCTATAAAATAGATGTGAGAGATCACACTTTATCCTCTAAAATAAAATTCAAAATTTAAAAGATCTAAAACCTTCAAAAAGAAGATTTTATATAATATTGTGTAAAGTGGTTCAATGCTCAATCTTTTTTACATAAATAAGTAATATTTGATGTCTATTGTGGCGAAGATTTCACATTATGTAGTATGGTGGTCACATTTTTCATTCAATGCCAAATGTATTTCTTTGTGCTTTGAAGTGTATTATGTTAGGACGACTGAAATGCCCCATTCCCTGGCCATGGATATATATAATTTTTTTTTTCTTATTGAAACCACAACCCAACTCAAGCTGTTTTTCCATATTTCACAGTAGCGAGTAGCGACTAACATCTCCCAAACTTTTGAATCCTAACACACCATATCTACCAAAGGCACAAGTAACCATAAGATGCTTAAAAGTTTCTACTTCCTTTCCACGCAGTCTATTAAAGTGGTCTTTAGTATCCGTCCCACTAAAATAGACTAAGCTAAAAATTGAATATATATTTATTCAATTTCACTACATAACTAACAAAAATTCTATTAACTCCTGCTAATTCTTATTTATGACTGTGTTTAATGAAAATATCTTTATAAATGTGTTTAATAAAAATATCATTTTTATAATTATATTTAATAAAAATATCTTTATAGATATATTTTTTAATTATGTCTCTTTATAGATGTATTTTTTAATAAAAGTGTCTTTAATATTAACTATTGTTGGCAATAAGTTGACACATAGTATATTAGTATCTTATATTTTTCTATATTTTATATCATTTACTAATTTGATGGCCGATTTTCAAAAAGTATTTAAAATAATCAATATAAAAAATGAATTTTATTCAATTTTTTTTAAAATAAAAATAAATTATTCTATGTAATATGTTTAATAATTATTGAATTAAATGAATTGGTTTATCTTGATTAATAATAGTGACATTATTGCTCTCCATTCAGTCCATTGTGTTACAAAGAGACAGGAGTGGAATTTGGTGGGAGACTGTGACTATGCTGGTTTCTTTATTAGTAGAAACACAGAATGCTCAGTAAGTTTCAAAGTCTATGGATGACAGTATGCAGCTCAAAATTTTAATATTTATAAATTGCAAAATATTATATCTTGGTTAACTTAAATTAATAAGTTGCCATTAATTATGATAAACCAATTCATTCCATTTAATAATCATTAAATATGTCATAAAAATTAATTTATTCTTTATTTTAAAAATTGTTGAATAAAATTTACCAATATAAAATGTCAAGGTAAAAAAGTTAGCGATGTAATGGTGTTGAAAAAAGAGATAAAGAAGATTGAAGAGTGTTAAAAAATTAATAATTTTTGTGTTTTGTAATTATTAATAATATTTTTAATAGTATAAAATTATATTTAATAATAAAATATCACTCATTTTTTTTAGATAATTAGTTAAGTAATGACCAACTTTTTTCAAGAAAAATATCGGGTGGAAAAGTGAAAAGAGATGGAAGGGCCGCGGAAAGACGGAGGCGGTGCTGGCCATACTTTGGAAAATCTTGTTTGTTTGTGTTAATATAAATAGAGGCAGTATGACTAGAGTTGGACCCCACTCTGAAATGAGCTGCAACGGTTGCCGGGTGCTCCGCAAGGGATGCAGCGACATGTGCCCCCTGAGGACATGCCTTCACTGGATTCCATCCCCTCAGGCACAAGCTCACGCCACTCTCTTCCTCGCTAAGTTCTTTGGCCGCTCCGATCTCTTCTCCTTCATTTCCTCTGTCCCACACAACAACAGGCCCGGTATCTTCACTACCTACTCTTCTTCCTTTCTTAATTACTCTTTTATTATTTATTTCCTTCATTTTTATTCTACTATCTCTATCTCAGAGCTGTTTCAGTCTCTGCTTTATGAAGCTTGCGGACGAACCATCAATCCCGTCAATGGCGCTGTGGGCCTGCTCTCCACTGGTAACTGGCACCTCTGCGAGGCCGCCCTCCGCACTGTCCTTGCCGGCGGCGTCCTCACCGCGTTGCCGGAGGAGGTCATCATGCCAGTCTTAGACGACTCTTCCGCTTCTCATGCTGCTCTTCATTTCAACAACACAAGCTTATCAGAGGCGTCCAAGAGGCGCAGCGTTAGCGGTGTTTCAACGCCACCCGCTGTGTCAGTTGTTTCGGGAGAACCATCGGAGATGACCTTGATGAGCTTTGATGATGGCATTTGCAGTCACAACCAGAGAAAACTCTTGAATCTTTTCGTGTAAGAGTTACGTACTAGCTAAACTCTAATAATAATAATAATAATAATGCAATTGCATAGAAGAGATGATAGAGAGACGCAAATAGACTCCATTCCTTTGTGCGGAAATTTTGACACAGCTTTTAATTTTACTGTTATTGTTCTTAATTACTATAACAAAGGTATGGTATCGCGGAAGCCATTGTGTTTTATTTTCATTTAATCTGCTAGCTAGCTCTGTACATATAAATACCTTATTTCTTAACTATAACTTATGTATCCTCGTATATTGCATATCCTTTAGCAGGGTAAAATCTGCTAATACTTTCATGTTAGTTCGTGAAATTTGAGTTTCTGCGAGGCACATAGTTAGTAATAAGATAAATGAAGAATTGAAATAAAGAGCAAAGAATAAATGAAGTAAGAGGAAAATAGTGCGGTGCACGTCATGAAGGCATCAGATGAGGCATGCATGTCTCGGCTAGAAGTGAGTTCCACGGCAAAAGCCACCGTATTCTAAAAAGGGGAATAAGACACGCATATTATTATTCTCCCAATCCTAATCCCTAGCTGCTTCTTACGTATACCTCTCGCCGCGTCCCTCTACTTATTTTTCTCGATGCGGCTCCCATCCTATTCACAATTTGATGAAAATTTCAGTAATTATTAATTTAACTAAATTTTTTAAAAAAATATAGAGTATCAATATATTATTTTATTAATTTATTATCAATAATAATTAATTATTATATTTTAAATATATGTATAAAAAAATATATTTAAAAAAGATATATAAAAGACATTTTTAT
>NC_029779.3:17834396-17848857 GCF_000817695.3 Arachis duranensis
GCCCTGTGGTTTTCATATCGCGACAATGCAAATTATTAATACATGACTATACATATGATGCGTTTTTTTGCATATTAAAATAAATTTTTAAAATTAATTATTATATATTTATATATAAATATATGTATAATTTAATTTATTTTTAATATTTATTTTATGTTTTAATATATATATTTTATTTTAATAACTAATTTTAATATATATTTAGCATGTTTGTATTGGATGTTATAGAATCTTCAATATTATTATGAATGAAAAACAAAGGTACGCCATCCCATTCGATAATTAAGGTATATTATAGTTTCAATAGTAAAAGTAAAGTTTCTACCAGTAAAATGAAATGGCTTATTTTTACTAGCAAAATTAGAAGAAAAGCTTGTGTAATTTATATGATTCTCGTACTTTATCTGTCAAGGCAAATAGCATTTTTTTTTTCATTTTGTTTATGCACTAAATTGGTATTCAATTCAATTTAACATTTTTTTCGGCTCCATTTTTACAGTGCCATGTAGGTTTATTAGGAAATGAAGGAAGCAGAGAAAATTTCATTATGGTACGGTTGTTCACATGCTTGAAATTCTCCCTCTTTCCTTAAAAGAAACGTTAACAAAAATATGATAAAGGAAGTGCTTTATGTGATTGCATGATACTCATTTATTCTCATCTCCAAATATGAATAAACTCCAATTCACATACAACAAAATCCAAACACAAATAAACTGAAATGGACAAATGGGATAGTTGACAAACAAAGAGAAAATAGTAAGATCAATCTCTGAAAAATTATGCATATTTTAAATCAATTCTCAAAAAATTTTTTTACGCATTTTTAAATTAGTTCTCAAAAAATCTTTTTAATTAAATCATAATTAAATCATATTTTCAAAGATTTTAAATTAGTCATTTTAATTTTTTCGTCACTTCTTTGCTAATGACATCAAAATTTGTTGATATAATATATTAAATGACACATAACATACATCATATAGTCATAATTAGCAATTAACATGATAATAAGTTTATAAAATCAAATTACATCAATTTTAAATTGAAAATTTTCAATGCTTCAAGTTCTTTTTTCAATTAAATTTTGATTTGATCTAATTTGATAAACTTATCTTGTTAATAGTGAATTAAGATTCCTATATGAAAAGGTGTTATCTTCTATATAAGCATGTTAATTGCAACCGGACAATTAGCTTTCAAGACCTTTGGATCTGACATTTCAATTGCCATCCGCCACAATGCTTGTACTGTGACTAATTTGTATTCTACTTTTGAAGCAAAGTACTCAAAAGATTATTCGAGTTTGAAACGAGGAGTAACCCTATCTCTTTCGTTAGTCATCTCAATAATAAATACATAGATTAACGTTTGATACTTAACTAATGGTTATAGAACAGAGTTGCAGGGTCAAACAAACAATTTCAAAAGCAGAAAATGGCACACTTTAATCTGCTTCCAAGAACTTATACGAAGCCATTTCTCTCATATAGGATCAAATATATTATTACAAGCTAAGGTAGCAAAGTGGAAGAAGAGTATTATTGTTAATAATAGATAGCAGGAGAAGGAGGAGCCTTTGGGTTAAATCCCCTAGGATGATTGGCACGCTCAATAGATCCATGTCTCACTTTGTCCCTTGAGCCATATGGCACTGGATTTGCCTCACTATAATCATGATCATCATCTACCGACACCCAACCACCTATCACTCTCTTGCTCTCATTTTCCTGAAATTTATTACATTCCATCAACAACTACAATAATTTTGAGAGCTGATTAAAGTGCATTCAAGTATTAATAAAGGTGCGCTCCACAGTACAGATTAAAGTTGTACAGAGAAATAGATTCTTTTTGTGGCTATTTTTTCAAATAATACTATTTACATCTTTATCGTATAATTCACCGTTAATAAAAGGATCAATATATACCTTAAGTTTCCTGCTTACAGCAACAGCAATCAGTGTTGTTGCATCAGTATCACCACCGTTATCTGAGATGGGATTAAAAACTGTGGTAAGAACTTCAGTAGTGCTATGGTTACTGGTTAGTCAAACACACATCTGGACTATATTGTACAAGAACGAAGAAGAAATAAATAATAACGCAGATAGTGAATAATACTTTTCTTAGTATCCTCAACATTTATCGAGTACTAAAGTAGTAATGTAAAGAGATTAGAAGTTACTGGAAGAGTATGAACATGCTCGTAATTGAAAGCTAGCTAGAAGATATAATGAAATGAAAAATTGCGATAAAGGGGAGGAAAGTAAAATTACTATGGTGAACAATGGGAGTTGAGAAGTTGAAGAATAGGATAAAAGTTGCGGCACCGAGGAAGAGCAAGAACGTTAAAGGCCGGAAGGCAGAAACTTGCATGATGAGTTATGACCGACACGAAACAAGTAGTCAATTCAATTGAAACAAATGGTGATGTATATTTATTGAGAATGTGGATTTTAAATGCGGTAAGTGAAGCAATAAATGAAGGCATGGGTGGATGAAAAAGTAGTGATTAGTACTAATTAGTTGCTGTGGAAGACGCGGAAATGAGTGATTATTTTTTTTTTTTTTTTGGTGGTGGTTGTTGGAAATTTTGTGTGTGATGGATTGACAGACTCAATTTTAATATTATCCACTTACTTACATCACACTCGCACACAATATTAAAAATTCTATTCATTATTTGGCATCATCTAAATTTTGTATCTGAATGCATTTATTGTAAAACATAGAAGATGATTATTAGATCAAGATTCTGCATACGGTGTTAGAGATCTTATAACGGAATTTGTATCCTCTAAATTTAAAATTTTTATTTTAGAGTATAAAATGTGATTGTTTACTCTTAAATGATTTTTTTTCTCATATTTATTTTTCGTCTTACCTATAAAATAAATAATAAAAAAATCATATTTTACTCTTTAAAATAAAATTCAAATGTTAGAAGATCTAAAACCCTTAAAACCTATTTACCATAAGTTTAAGTAAAAGGTTTCTGCTATTAGGAATTAGTCATTGACTCTAGACCATCGGGTTAGCTATTGAATTTTTATCGGGTTAGTCATGCCGATTTCTGACAAAGGCCCACTGCCCACTAGCATTGGAAGTTCAAAGTAGGATCAAAGATGAATGTTTTTAACCAACTTATCTTAGTCAATTGATCAGCTTCTTAGCCCGTTTAAAAAATGTCAAAGATTCGAATATCTTCTTATATATGTGATAATGCTAAGAGTGACAATACTATTTAAATCTATGGATATTCACTCTATTTCTATTCATTCAAAATGGATAATTATCCGTTCTAATGTGAGATGGATTTTCTACAAGATGAAATTTTAAATGAAACAAGACGGAATCGAATTTAGATAATATCTATCGTTACTTGTTCTGATTTATATATAATATATGTAAAATAATTAGTAAAATAATTAATAATATTATATTATATTTAAAATTTTATTTTAATTTATGATATGTATGTGATGATGGTTATATAAATTTTAAAATTTGATTTTATTTGTTGGATTTTAATAATTATAGAACTGGATAAAAATATGATGAACACCTGTAAAAACAGATTATGATTCAACTTTTTACTATTATAAATAAGAGTGAAGCAGATTTTATATAGATTATTCTAGGAAGCGAAATCGGGTAAGACAAAAATCTGTTCTTATCCATCCCATTGCCACTTTTAAACAATAAATTAGTTAATGATAAATTTTTAAATAGAACTTAAATCTATATCGAATCAGTTCTTAGGCTAAGTTAAAAAAAAATTGTAAAAAACAAAAGAAAAGTTAAATGTTTCTGATCCAATAATTATAATTCTGTCATAACCGGTAAACAACTTAGAAACTACGATAACTCATGTAAGGGTTATAATTTATATAAAAGAAAAGATAAATCTCTTATTCTTATTATAATTAAATAAATCAAAGATTTAAATAAAAATTTATATGTCCAATAATAAGTTTGTAAAAAAAGTTTTGAGAAGGTCAAGATGATTTCTTCTCCGTAATATATTTCATAGAGTTACACTTATCTTTTGTTCACTTGAGTATTACAGTGCGTTTTTGCAGGTACGGAGTTCTTTACTACTATAATACATTTTATTTGTTGAAAAGAAACAAATTCAACTTCATCTAAGACTGAGTTATATTTCAAAGAATTTACTAACAGAAGTACATTTTTCAAAAACTGAGTTAAATATAAGTTTTTCAATGATGATAAAATATTTTCAAATTTGAATTACTTTATTTATTTAAAATCATTACAAAAGGTAATTGAGGTATAACCTATATCTTCTAGTTATAGAGACAGGGTTTAGAGCTGTGTTTCGAGTGTTTATTATTACTGGATAACAGGTAACTATAATGAGTAGAAGTGAGTTCAAAGTCCAATTAAAATAATTTAGAAAAGTATAGGTAGACAATGAAAATATTAAATAATGTAAATAATGGATATATCGGATATTTAATTCATTGGGTGTGCAGATGGTTATCCTAATATTAAAATTTATGTGAGTAATTTGGAGGTGTTAAAAGAGGTATTGAAAACCCTAGAAAACTACTTTACAGTGAACCCAAACATAAGGAAATTGAGAAGCAGAGAATTATAGAATAGAGAAGATTTTTTGAGAAAAATGAAAACAATGAGTTCCACTGAAAAATGTAAAATCAAAAGAGCTCTAAAATTCCAAATATGCATTCCTCACACCTATTAATAATTCTTTAAGTATTCACTAAACAGTTCTCTCAATACTCCCCCTCAAACTGAGGCACGATTTGTCTCGAAGTCACAGTTTGAACCTGTATTTCTGAAACGAACTTAGGGACAATGGTTTAGTTAAAGAATCGGCCACCTGATCTTGAGAGGGTATATTAATAACATAGAGAGATTTTTGATTTACTAAATCTCTTAAAAAATACAAATTCAGCTCAAGGTGTTTACATCTACTATGTAAAACTGGATTTGCAGCCAATAGACAGGCACTCTGACTATCACAAAAGATGGTTGGTGACATAGGTTGTGGGATTCGAAGCTCTCCCAAAAGCTGCTGTATGGACATTAGCTCAGTTTGTGCAGCACACATTGCCCTATATTTTGCTTCAGTACTGCTCCTGCTCACCATTGTCTGCTTGTTACTCTTCCATGAGATCAGATTGCATCCAAGATAAACACAAAATCCAGTGATTGATTTTCTATGATCTAGATCTCCACCCCAATCAGCATCTGAAAAAGCCAACAATCTAAAATCAGTAGATTTAAAAAATAATAATCCATGATCTACTGTACCTTTCACATATCTCAGAATTCTTTTCACACTCTTCTAATGCAGCAATGTTGGTTGCTGCATAAACTGAGATACTCTATTAACAGCAAAGGCAATATCTGATCTTGTCATTGTGAGATATTGAAGTGCACCAACTATTGATCTGTATAGTCTGGGATCATGAAAAGGTTCCGAGTAATGAGCTGAAAGCTTTGTGTTGGACATCATTGGGGTAGGCATCGAATTCGCAGTCTTCATTCCAGCTCTCTTAAGTAATTTAGATGCATATTTAGTTTGTGAAATGTGAACACTACCTGTAGACAAATATAAAGCTTCTAAGCCTAAAAAATAACTAAACTTCCCCATATCCTTTAACGGAAAAATATTGTTCAATTGGTAAATTAATTTATCTAATTCTACAGCATTATTACCGGTAACAATTATATCATCTACATAAACTAACAAGTAAATCACATTAGAATAAAAAAAATCTAACAAACAAAGACACATCAGATTTGGTTTCTTTAAATCCAAACTGTTGAAGAGTAGTAGATAATGTTTTATACCAGGCCCTCAGTGCTTGTTTTAGGCTATAAATGACCTTGTTTAGCTTGCACACTAGTTGTTCACTCTTTGTAGAGTATCCCAAAGGTTGTATCATGTATACAGTCTCATTTAAGGTGCCATTGAGAAAGGCATTATCAAAATCAAACTGTCTCAATGGCCAATTTAATGAAACAGCAATAGTTAAGATAACTCTAATAGTGGAAGACCTTACCACTAGACTATAAATTTGATCATAGTCTATACCTTCCACTTGATGAAAACCATGTCCAACAAGTCTTGCCTTATATCTCAAAATATCATCTTTAGCATTTTTCTTTATAGCAAACACCCACTTACTTCCAATAATTGTGGCATTAGCTGGTGGTTCTGTTAATTCCCATGTCTTGCACTTCTGAAGAGCAGCAAACTCTTTATCCATTGCCTCTCTCCAGTGAGAACATTGTAACGCTTTAGCCACAATCCTTGGAGTATTGTGTAGTAGATCAGTTTGTTGAACAGTCAAGACTTTTGGTTTGAACACTCCAGATTTCGATCTTGTTGTCATCGAATGATCATTTGTTGAAGAAATGGAAGGAAAGCTAGTTTCAATACCACTAATAAGAATCATGTCCGGAGAAGAATCGATATGAGATGCTGAAGGTGGGTGACATTCTGAAATTCTGATCTCCTTATTCTCATGAGTAGAAGTAGTGTCATGAGTGTCCAAGCCTGAGTGAGAAAGAGATGTTGTATCATGCAACGGTTTACTTGTAATTTGTAATACAGTATCTGAATGTATACTCAAAGACTTCGTAGCTTGAGTAGATGAGGACATTGATGGTAGAGTTGAATCAATGATGGTAAATACAGGGGCCTTAGGCTGGCTGCCACTCTCTGAATTATTCTTGGAAGAATCATCTCTGCCCAAGGTGTTAGAAAATAATTTTTGATATGGAAAAGTATACTCATGAAACAACACATGTCGAGCCATATAAATTTTACCATTTTGTGCCATACACTTATAGCCTTTAAAATTTGAATCATATCCTAAAAATAAACATGGTTCAGATTTGTAATTAAATTTAGTTTTACTATAAGGCCTTAAGAAAGGAAAACAAATACATCCAAAAATTTTAAAGAAAGTATAATCTGGCTGATGCTTAAAAAGAACCTCAAAAGGACTTTTGTTATCAAGAATTGCGGTAGGGAGTCGATTAATGATATAAACAGAACTCAAAAAGGCATCTTCCCAAAATTGCATAAGCAAAGAAGTTGTAGCTAAGAGGGAGAGACCCACTTCTGTAATATGCCTATGCTTTCTCAACACTTCCTTGTTGATGATGAGTATAGGGGCATGATTTTCTATGATGTATACCTTCATTTGCAAGAAAATCAGTGAAAGCACGTGACATAAATTCCATTCCCAAATCTATTTGTAAAGCCTTTATTTTCTGTCCAGTTTGATTTTCTATAAATGTTTTATAATTCTGAAAAGCTATTAAAGACTAAGATTTATTTGTGAGTAAGAAAATGCATGTGTATTTAGAATGCGCATCAACAAAAGAAATATAATATCTAAATTCACTTCTTGATATTACAGGAGCAGGTCCCAGATATCCACAAAACAAGTTCTAAAGGTGTCATATACACAGTATCATTTAAAGAAAAATGTAATCTATGCATCTTAGTTAAAGGACAGATTTCACATACATGATTAGCAGCATAATGAGAACTAAAATGCAAAGAAATTTTATTCATAACATCCATTACAGTTTTAAGAGAACTATGGCCTAACCGTTTATGCCATAAATCCACAGTGTTATTTTGATTACATTTGGAAACAGGATATGCACTAGAATGTAAAGACTGATTAGCTAGCTGTGTAGTAGTAGTATAAGCACTAGAATACTGAGATCTAGAACTAGACATGTTATCACTAGACAGGTCATCAGGGATCTGTACTGAGGTATTAGACAAATTTTTTGGTACTTGAAGGTTATCAAAAGAGTAAGTGCCATTTCTAGACATGCCTTGTAGGAGAAGTGCTCTGGTATCCTGATCATGAATAGCACAATAATCAGGCTAAAATTCAAAGTAGACATGGTTATCAGCTACGAATTTAAAAACACTCAATAGATTTTGAGAAATTTGTGGTACAAGAAATAAGTTCTTTAAATGAAAAGCAATATTTGAGAAGGAATAAAAAAGAATTGAAGAACCAGAATGAGTAATTGGAATACCTGACCCATTATCTACAAAGAGCTGATCATTATCTGAAGGAATTGGTGATGCTGTGAGGAGATTTCCTGGATCTTAAGTGACATGATGACTCGCTCCTGTGTCCGATAGCCAAGAAGCTTCACTTACTGAAGAGGAATGGGTAAGATATGCCCTAGGTTGATGAAAATTGGAGGATGGAGGGGGTGGTTGTGTATTACTATATGAAATTTGCATTGGGGTAGAGTTGGTTGTGGAATTAGGCTGAAAAGCAGGATCAAAACGATGGAAGCAGTTCCACACAACATGTCCTTGCCTTCCACATAATTGGCATTGAGGACGATTTTGGGTGTATCCAAAACGTCCTCCACAATTACTGCGGCCACCACGGCCTTTTCGAAAGCCTCCACCTATTTGATATTCAAACGATGAGGAGGATTGAGCATAATGAGCTATAGGCATACCTACATCAGGTTTCTTGAACCTGTCCAGCATATCATCAAACGCAAGCAGATAAGATTCAGCCTCTACAACCTTGAAGGTTCCAAGACTTGACATTACCGAACTAATGTATATAGTGTAATCTTCATTAAGACCATCGATTATTGCTTGTATGTGATCTGAGTTAGGTACCTCATAGCCGAGAGCAAAAAGGGCGTCGACCACATTCCAAATCTTGTTCAGAAAATCAGAAACAGTTCCATTTTTCTTGCATGATTTGAGTTGGGATTTCAAACTCTGAATTCATGAAGCGGAAGCATCTTCAAAGTATTTTTCAATTCTTTCCCAAAATTCATAAAATTGTGAAAGATGAATTACCTTGTTCTTGATGCTGGTAGTCATCGATTCTACAAGCCAAGTAGTGAGAGTTAAATCTTGTAATTTCCATGCCTTGTACTTTGCCGATTCAGAAATTGTTTTGGTCGCTTCATCAGTCACGAACTGTGACAGAATCTTGGAGCTGTATAGATGGTCTTCCATGGAGAGGCTCTGAATTATTAACATGGCCGTGTGTCTCATGTGCTATAATTGTCTTGAGTGAGTTTGTCTGAGATAGGTGAGAAGGTCTTCTTGGAAGAGTCAGAGAGGATAATCTCCATGACAAAGATGAGCAAGATTATAGGTTCTGGATACCATAAAAAAGGAATTGAAAACCCTAGAAAACTACTTTACAGTGAACTCAAGCAGAAGGAAATTGAGAAGCAGAGAATTATAGAATAGAGAAGAATTTTTGAGAAAAATGAAAACAATGAGTTCTATTGAAAAATGTAAAATCAAAAGAGCTATAAAATCCCAAATATGCATTCCTCACACCTATTTATAATTCTTTAAGTATTCACTAAACAGTTTCTCTCAATAGGTGTAGCGTGTTTTTATTTTTATTGGGCCAATTTTAAAACCTATTGTTCACATTATTCACAAAAACTATTATTTACTTAGTAAAATCTAAATAATTTTATTAGTTAACTGAATTATTATAAATAGATATAATAAGAATGTAATTAGAGAACATTAAATTAGTAATTAATATATTTGTTTTTTGGAATTATCTTCTCTTTTTCTCCCTCTAATTTGAATAGATTTTTTCTCTAATTTTTTTATATTGATTTATTCTTTAATTATTCTATTTTTTTATGATAGTACTTTCACTTACTAATATTTCCAATTTGCAATGTGGCTTGTCAAACTCAATTAGAAAATAATCCGATACAATTTCAAAATATTATGACTATTTGATAGTTTATACATAAAGTATTGATATTACAGACTCCGAATTCTTTATTCCATGCTTCATCAATGGATTAAAAATTCAAATTCAAAGAGAAATCTATAGTAAAATCTTGGTTTAGTGCAAAAATGTGTGAACTGAAATTGAAAGATGAAGAACAACCAAATCAAGCACCAATCCATCAAATTTAGAAAACAGAATATGGAATCACAACCAATTCAAAAACTCAAGCATTTTTATATTCATAATTTTAACTATTTAAGAGATGTTCCGTGCGTATAGGGCCGAGGTATAGTGACTCCTACTGCCTGCTGCTGTGCTCAGGTGGGAAAGGTATACGTCGGCTGAACTGGAACACCGCGGTGGGAGCATCTGCAAAAAGGACTCTGATGCTCAAGTAAGAACGTGAGTTATAAGAAAACGAGAGGAATAAATCAGAGTGAGTTCTGTGACCCGTCTTACTCCGAGGTTACCTATCTGTTTATATAGGCATTTGAGGTTGCTTAGTTGGAGTTAGTTTCGGGATTTTCCTTGTTTACCGAGGATATCTTGATGACGTTAATCCTAGTCAGTTGAGATTCTGAGTTCTATTTTAGTCCTCGGATTTGGTGGTGTTTGTTATTTATTTGATTTTGTTGAGATTTGCATTTGTTTGACCAAGGTTTGTGTTGATGAGATAAGGTTTGACGACCGAGGTTGTAGGCTACGTATCATAGCCCCAAGGTCACCTTGTGTCCGTAAGGAAACAGGGGCGAGCTTTTTTCTTCATTAGTATTTGGATTTGCTGTTGTGGCTTTGTGTTTCGCGTTTGTCTTGGCTTCCTTGGGAAAGAGAAGAGTGAGCATTTAATTGCCGTTTTGTTTCCCGCGCTGAAATGATTGATGTGAGTTTATGGTGCAGTTTCCTGTGCAATCCTGGTCGTTGATCTTTATTGTGGCTTTTGGACGGTTAGGATTGGGGCGGTTTTAAGTTGTGGTTTGTAAACTGTTTCGTTACCCCATGTTTTTATTATTGGATTTGTTATAGGTAACTTCTGCTTGATGTTAGTCTGGGTTTCTGCTATCAGAGGAGAAAAAGAATGAGTACCAAAGGTTTGCTTTGAAGGACTCTAGTTTTCCCCTCTTATCTTCTTCCTTATTTTTTGTTTGTTCTACTGTCATGAAAAAGGGTAAGGTTCCTGTAAAAGAGGGCTGATGAGCGGATAATTTATACGCTTTTTGGCACTGTTTTTAGTATGTTTTTAGTATGTTTTGCTGGCTGAAATTGAGGGACCTGAGCAAAAATCTGATTCAGAGGCTGAAAAAGGACTGCAGATGCTGTTGGATTCTGACCTCCCTGCACTTGAAGTGGATTTTCTGGAGCTACAGAAGCCCAATTGGTGCGCTCTTAATTGCGTTGGAAAGTAGACATCCTGGGCTTTCCAGCAATGTATAATAGTTTATACTTTGCCCAAGATTTGATGGCCCAAATTGGCGTTGCAAATCAGCTTCAGAATTCCCCGCGTTTAATGCCGGAACTGGCACAAAAATTGGAGTTAAACGCCCAAACTGGCACAAAAGCTGGTGTTTAACTCCAGGAAAAGTCTCTACACATGAAAGCTTCAATACTCAGCCCAAGCACGCACCAAGTGGACCCCAAAAGTGGATTTTTACGTCATTTACTCATTTCTGTATACCCTAGGTTACTAGTTCACTATTAATAGGACCTTTTGACATTGTATCTTTACCTCATGACATTACACGTTTCTTATTGTATCTTCTACGACATGAGTCTCTAAACCCCATGGTTGGGGGTGAGGAGCTCTGCTGTGTCTTGATGGATTAATGCAATTACTACTATTTTTTCATTCAATCACGCTTGCTTCCATTATAAGATATCACTTGTTCCTCAACTTGATGAATGTGATGATCCGTGACACTCATCATCATTCTCACCTATGAATGTGTGCCTGACAACCACCTCCGTTCTACCTTAGACTATGTGAATATCTCTTAGATTCCTTAATCAGAATCTTCGTGGTATAAGCTAGAATTGATGGCGGCATTCAAGAGAATCCGGAAGGTCTAAACCTTGTCTGTGGTATTCTGAGTAGGATTCAAGGATTGAATGACTGTGACGAGTTTCAAACTCCTGAAGGCTGGGCGTTAGTGATAGACGCAAAAGAATCACTGGATTCTATTCCAACCTGATTGAGAACCGATAGATGATTAGCCGTGCTGTGACAGAGCGCGTTGAACATTTTCACTGAGAGGATGGGAGGTAGCCATTAACAACGGTGAAACCCAACATACAGCTTGCCATGGGAGGAACCTTGCGTGCATGAAGAAGATTAAACCTGAGAATTATTGATATCCTGACTAAGAGTTACAAGATAACCATAGCTTGCTTCAAGCCGACAATCTCCGTGGGATCGACCCTTACTCACGTAAGGTATTACTTGGACGACCCAGTGCACTTGCTGGTTAGTTGTGCGGAATTGCAAGAGTGTGATTGCAATTTCGTGCACCAAGTTTTTGGCGCCGTTACCGGTGATTGTTTGAGTTTGGACAACTGACGGTGTATCTTGTTGCTTAGATTAGGACTATTTTATTTTTGTTGGTTTAGAGTCTTTTATTTGAGTTTAGTTTCATATTTTAAGTTTGGTGTCAATTGAATGTTTTTGTTTTCTTTTAATTTTTCGAATTTGCATGTTCTTAGTCCTTTCTTGATCTTTAAAAGTTCTAAGTTTGGTGTCTTCTTTGTGTTCTCCTTTAAAATTTTCAAGAATTTTTGTTTGATTTCCTAAAAAAATTTGAAGTTTGGTGTCATTTTGTTGTTTTTCTCTTTCCTCATTTCAAAAAAAAAATCAAATCTTTTTCAAAATAATTTTCAATCATATCTTCTTAATTGCTAATTCCAAAATATTTTTAATCAATTAATTAATTTAGTTTTCAAATTACTTTGATTTTATTCTCTTTTGGTTTTCAAATTTTTATTTTATTTTTCATTCATTTTAGTTTATTATTTTCGGTTACTTTAAAAAAATAAATAAAATATTCTATACTTTACTTGTGAATCCATATCATTTCCCTTTCTCCATCATGAACCTAAGTGGAATTGAGCAGTCTAGAAGGACTCTGGGGTCATATGCTAACCCCATTACAGCTGCATATGGGAGTAGCATCTGTATACCTCCCATTAAAGCAAGCAGCTTTGAGCTAAATCCTCAACTCGTTGTCATGGTGCAGCAAAACTGCCAGTATTCCGGTCTTCCACAGGAAGAACCTACTGAGTTTCTGGCACAGTTTTTACAAATTGCTGACACAGTACGTGATAAAGAGGTGGATCAGGATGTCTACAGATTATTATTGTTTCCATTTGCTGTAAAAGATCAAGCTAAGAGGTGGTTGAATAACCAACCCACAGTAAGCATAAAAACATGGAGACATTTATCAGACAAATTCTTGAATCAATTTTACCCTCCAAAAAGGATGACACAGCTAAGGCTGGACATCCAAGGCTTTAAACAAGAGGATAATAAATCCTTTTATAATGCCTGGGAGAGGTACAGAGGTATGCTAAGAAAATGCCCCTCTGAAATATTTTCAGAGTGGGTACAGTTAGACATCTTCTATTATGGGCTCACAGAAAAAGCTCAGATGTCTTTAGACTACTCAGCTGGTGGATCTATACACATGCGGAAGACGATTGAAGAGGCTCAAGAGCTCATAGATACAGTTTCTAGAAATCAACATTTATACTCAAGCAGTGAGTCCTCTATAAAAGAAGAAGTTATGGCAGTAACTACTAATCCTAACCCTCAAGAACAGATGGTTGAGCTTAATCAGCAATTACTCATGATGACAAAACAGTTAGCAGAATTTAAAGAGATGCTCCAAGAAACTAAAATTGCTAACAGGAATATGGAAGCACAATTAAATCAGACAAGACAGCAACTGTCTAAACAGATAACAGAAGAATGCCAAGCTGTTAAATTAAGGAGTGGAAAAACATTGAATGTATCAACTCAAAGTAGCAGAAAGCTAAGAAAGGAACAACTGACAGAGGATAACCAAACCACTGTCCAAAATCCCTCTGAGAAAAGTAAGAGCCCAGAGAGGAATACTTCTGGCGTTCACACGCCAGAAAGGGGGAAAAATTGGCGTTAAACGCCCATTCCTTGCCCAGTTCTGGCGTTCAAATGCCAGAAAAGGGGGAAAAGTTGGCGTTAAACGCCCATTCCTCACCCAATCCTGGCGTTCAAATGCCAATGAGAAATCAGACACCTGAGAGTGCTGATAGTAACCCCTCTAAGAAGGCTTCTCCAACCACTTCTGTAGGAAATAAACCTACAGCAACTAAGGTTGAAGAGTATAAAGCCAAGATGCCTTATCCTCAAAAACTCCGCCAAGCACTAAAATACCTTATCCTTAGAAACTCCGCCAAGCGGAACATGATAAACAATTTGCCCGCTTTTCAGACTATCTCAAGACTCTTGAAATCAAGATTCTGTTTGTAGAGGCACTTGAGAAAATACCCTCTTATGCTAAGTTCATGAAAGAGATCTTAAGTCATAAGAAGGATTTGAGAGAAACTGAAAAAGTGTTTCTCACTGAAGAATGCAGTGCAGTCATTCTGAAGAGCTTACCAGAGAAGCTTCAAGATCCAGGAAGTTTTATGATACCATGCACATTAGAAGGTGCTTGTAC
>NC_029779.3:17849218-17850429 GCF_000817695.3 Arachis duranensis
TCATCTTGGTTCTTCTGGTTCCCTCTCTGGGGCCGAAACCAATGATCACTTTTGTTCTTATGTATTTTCAACGGTGGAGTTTCTACACACCATAGATTAAGGTGTGGAGCTCTGCTGTACCTCGAGTATTAATGCAATTACTATTGTTCTTCTATTCAATTCCGCTTGTTCTTGTTCTAAGATATCACTTGTTCTTCAACTTGATGAATGTGATGATCCGTGACACTCATCATCATTCTCACCTATGAACGTGTGATTGACAACCACTTCCGTTCTACCTTCGATTGGGTGAATATCTCTTGGATTCCTGATACACGATGCATGGTTGATCGCCTGACAACCGAGTGCTCGCCTGACAAACGAGCCAGCCATTCCGTGAGATCAGAGTCTTCGTGGTATAGGCTAGAACTGATGGCGGCATTCAAGAGAATCCAGAAGGTCTAACCTTGTCTGTGGTATTCTGAGTAGGATTCAATGATTAAATGACTGTGACGTGCTTCAAACTCCTGAGGGCGGGGCGTTAGTGACATGATGAGCGAAAAACGATTCGACACAAAACTCACCGGCAAGTGCACCGGGTCGCATCAAGTAATAAAACTCACGGGAGTGAGGTCGATCCCACAGGGATTGAAGGATTGAGCAACTTTAGTTTAGTGGTTAAATTAGTCAAGCAAATAAGTGTTGATTGGGTGAATTTGTGTTGACAGAATTTAAATTGCAGAAAATGTAAAGGGAATGGGTGAATTGCATGAAATTAAAGAGAACTGAAATTTAAAGTGCTGAATCTTAAAGAACAAGTAATGTAAATTGTAGAAACTTAAAGTGCAAGGAATGTAAATGACTTGAATTGTAAATGGGTCAGGGATGTGGGATTGCAGAAATTAAACAGAGAAATTAAAATGGAAATCAATAGATCTCAGGATCCAAGAGACTAGATAACCAATTCTAGATCTCAATGCCTTCCTAGATCAAAACCAGAAAGCAATTGCAAGAGAAATTAAAATCAAACAGAAGAAGAACTAAATCCAGATCTCAATTTCTCAAGAGTGCAGTAAATAAAACAGAGAGATCTGAGGGTGGAATTGAAACAGAATTCCTTCAATTCTCCAACACCCAAGATTCAAACAAGACTTTGCAAGAAAGTAAACAAGAAAACCCAGAGGAAGAGAATTCAATTCTCTTCCCAAAAACTCTCTTAATTGTCAAGAGCT
>NC_029779.3:17851141-17856431 GCF_000817695.3 Arachis duranensis
GCCTTCCAGGAGCTTCTTCTTCAGCCTCTTGCACCCTCCTTCCAAGCCTTGTTTCACCTATCATCAATCAATCAAAATCATCAAAGCTATGCTTCAAATCATGAGAATATTTCCATTCTAAAATGTATGACAATTATAACACAATATCTCATGAAAAGGCATCATTTTATACATGATTGATTGAGTCAAAGATAACATGGATTTCAACCCAATTGGCTTACTTATGACTTAAGAAAGTGCATAAAACTAAATGAGAACAAAGAAAAAGACTAGTAAAACTGGGCTAAGATGACTTGTCATCACAACACCAAACTTAAAACTTGCTTGTCCCCAAGCAAGAAGAGAATTATTGAGAAGAAAGAGTGAAAGAAGAAGAGAAGGCTAATGTTAGTAGAGGATTATTGTAGCTCATGGGGTTTTATGCAGATATGTGACTACTCACTTCTTATTGACTTATAGGCCTAGAAGTTTCCCTCTAAGCATCAAGCAACACATTGCTATGACCTCTCATTATTCTTTTGTCCTTGTTTACTAAAAAAACTTTTTAAGCTTTAATTCAGTGTCATGTGTAACAAGTTTCTTTTCTTTACTTGTGCTTGACACATTATTCACTTTAGACACTTGGCTTACATTCCTTCTTAGAGCATTGATGCCCAGCACCTATTTGGGTCACTAAATGCCTTGTAGTTAGGTTGCTCTTGATGGTGGATTTTCAGTTGATAATCCCGGGTTAGTTAACCCATTTACCAAGTGTTAATGCACTCCAAAGAACTTAATAATCCAAGCAGATCCTAGTACAAAAACTCGGGGAGTGGTGTTCTCTGTGTCCAAGCCTGTTGTCTGTTGACCCTTCCAGAATCCAGCTTTATTCATTGTTTCTTCTACTCGATCTTCAAGGCTCATAGCCTTGCTTACTTCTATTTCACTTTTCTTGTTGAAGAATTCATCATAGGTTGGAAATGCTGGATCCATGTTATGCAGATGTTCTCCAATATAATTCAATTTGATTTGGCTATTTATGTTATAATCTGCTTGGACTTCATATCTTGCATCTTGCAGGGTTGTGAATTCCTTGAAAGCTCTCATATTTTCAGCTTGCATTTGTGCCAACTTCCCAAATGATTCATGAGATTGAAAAGCATGCTCCTCTTGCATTACAAAGAATTTTGATTCAAACTCACTTTGTTGGTTCATCATTTTCAGCTGCCATTCCTCTTGCTCTTGTTGGTGCTTCATGTATTGTAGATGGTACTCTTCTTGCCTTTCTTGAATTCTTGTGTATTGTTGTGACAGCCTTCCAATTTCTTCTTGCATCTGAGTCATGTCCATATTGTTATATGATGGAATGTGTTGCTGTCCCTCTTCCTCTTCTTGTGACTCTTCTTCCTCCATTGGTTCATCTCTTTGCCTTCTTCTTTGTGGCCTTCGGCTCTGCTGTGCTTCAGTAACCATCATCATTCTTTCAATGGTTATAGGCATACCCGGGACCAACCATGTTGGGTTTTCATCTTCCATTGGCACCTTGGCTTTCATGCACAAACGCATAATGGTACTTGGATAGTATAGCCAACCTTCAGCCGAATTCTTCTCTGCAATCCTCTGAATGTCTTTTGCAATGATTTCATGAACCTTCACTTCTCCTCCCATCATTATACAATACAACATGATAGCTCTCTTTTTATTAACCTCCGAAGTGTTCACCGTGCCCAAGATTGATCTCTTCAAAAGCTCATACCACCCTTTTGCTTCAGGGGTGAGGTCTCCTCTTCTCAAGTACTTGTACTTGTTTTTAGTGGTTCCTACCCACTCCGTGTTTACCACACAAATTTCACTAGCAATCTCATCATATTCTTGCTCTTCATTTAGCCTTTGATGGTATCCTGGCTCATCAAAATGGGTTGCCCTTAGTTTCAACACTTTCATGATAGTGCTTGGGCTAAAATCTACTTCAGTTCCCCGTACATAACTCTTGTAAGTTGGAGCTTGATTCATTTCTATCCTTGGGGTATTAGTGTAGAATTCCCATATAATGTTTGCATTGATCCTAGTGATTGGTGAGATGAGCTCTTCCCACCTTCTCTTTCTAATCTTGGCGTTCATTTCTTGACAATCTTCATCTTCCAAGAGAAGTGGAACTTCTGGGTATATCTTTTTGTCTCTCATCCATCCCCATTGTGTTTGATGGTACCACGTTCTGAATCTCCATTGATCAAATTGAGGAACACTTTCTTCGTTCATTGGTTCTTTTCCTTTCCTCCGTTTGGTTCTTGAAGAAGAGTCCATACTTAGTCTTTTTGAGGTTATGGTTGTATGTGGAAGGGGGTTAAGGTCTCGGTATGTTTTTGGAGGAAGAGAATTGTGAAGTTAAGAAAATATGATGAGTAATGATGGAGAGAATGGAGATTGGATAGTTTGGATGCAAGGAGTGTACACTCCTTCGGTTGTGTGCATGGTTAGGTGGTGTTTTGTGATTATTTATTTAAACAATGAATGGCTAGGGTGCATGTGGATATCTTGTAAATCAAAGGTGTGCATGCAAAGTTGAATGAGGACAAAGCTTGCCTCTTCAAGTACTTTCAACGTACTTTTCCCAGGATGTGCAGCACCACCTCTTGAAGCATGTGATGCATTCTTGTCATCATGTTGTGTCCTTCCTTGTCTTGTCCCTTTCATTGAATATTCTCTTGACCACCTAACCATCACTACAAGACAGCAAGAATAACTATATTTAAATAAGGCAAGATAAAGAGAAAAGAAAATAAATGTAAACTATCATTCCTTATGCTAGATCAACCGTGATTTCTTCATTCATTGCCACGGGTGACACCAAACTTAGTGTTTGGTTCCATGGTTCAATTTATTACTTCTTTAAACCATTGTTCTTTTGAAACTCCTACTTTGTTTTTGGTTAAATCTTTCATAAGGAATGCTTTATTAGATTGCCTTCTAACTATTATAGTGATTGTTAAACCTCCATGACATTCAAAACTTAAAGGACCATTGACTTTCATGACTTATTCTTGTAAATTATTTAGTGTAACCCGTGGGTACACCAAACTTAGAATTCAATCATATACCATCCAATGTCATGAATAATTGTCAAGTTTGTCCTCAAGAATTTGAAATCATATTGATGTAACAATTATTATGTATATTGTAATATCAAAGACAGGAAAATTAAATCATGGGTTGCCTCCCATGGAGCGCTCGTTTAATGTCACTAGCTTGACATTGAACCCTTCTTTTATGGTGGTTGATAATTGTAGTGCCTCAGCTTGTCCCATCTGATTGTAAGTCTTCTCTGTGTGCCATTATGCTCAATCTCAATATGCTCAAGAGAAAGCACTTTGTTCACTGTGTAGAAATCTTGTGCTTCTTGCTGTTGATATACTAATTGTACCTTGTCATCTTTGGAGAATCCTTCAGTTGGGACTTTTTTATTCCTCCACCCTTTATGAACCTTTTTCTTGTTTTTCTTCCTTTTTCTTGTCAACCTTTCTTCCTTGACAGCAGCTTTGGTTGTGGTACCTTCCTTTTTTTTATCATCCTGAGTTCTTTTTGAATTCCTTCTCCTCTTTGCACATGCTCAATCTTCTGCTCTCCTGTGTTGTTGGTTGCTTGTTTTGGCAAACAGTCACTGACTACCTTGCTTCCCTCTTCACTAATTTGTGGTTCTGGAAACACTTTCAGGATAATGCTTTCCTCATGCATCCTAAGAGTTAATTCTCCTTGCTCTACGTCTATGATAGCCCTAGCAGTGGCCAAGAAAGGTCTCCCAAGTATGATAGAATCACTTTCATCCGTCCCTGAATCTAAAACCACAAAGTCTGCAGGATATATGAATTTGTCTACCCTGACTAGAAGGTTTTCAATCACACCCCTGGGATGTACTATTGACTGATCCACCAATTCTAATGACATCTGTATTGGTTTCACCTTCTCTATGCCAAGCTTTTTCACTAAAGAGGATGGAATCAGATTTATGCTTGCTCCTAAATCACACATCCCCTTGTTGATAAATAGACTTCCAATAGTGCAAGGTAGGAAGAAACTCCCTGGATCTTCCAACTTGGAGGGAGTCCTTTTCTGATGAGTGCACTGCATTCTTCAGTGAGAAGTACAGTCTCCTTCTCCAGCCAGCTTCTTTTCTTGTTGATGAATTCCTTCAAGAACTTGGCATATAAGGGCATCTGTTCCAATGCTTCAGCCAGGGGAATGTTGATTTCCAGCTTCTTGAAAGTTTCCAGAAATTTGCGGAAGTGTTGATCTTTGGTTTCTTGGTTGAACCTCTGTGGATATGGTAGTGGAGAGATGAGGTTCTTCTCCTTTTTTTGTTCTTCTTCCTCTCCCTCATGTATTTTGATTGGTTGATCTTCTTTTCTTTTGGGGTTCTCTGTGTTCTTGTTTGGCACCATATCTTGATCATTGGCTTTCTTATCCTTTGGGGTCCTCTGCATTTGTTGGTTTTTTGCTGCTCTCCACTTGTTTCCTTGCAGTGTCATTGTTGCTCCCCAATGTTCTCCCTCTCCTTAACTGTATCGCCTTACACTCTTCCTTAGGATTTGGAATTGTGTCACTTGGCAGGGAACTTGATGGCCTCTCTGTTGCAAAGTGTTTAGAGAGCTGGCCTATTTGTCTTTCCATGTTCTTGATGGAGGCTTCTTGATTTTTGGCCGTCATTTCTTGATGTTTCCACATCTTGTCTATCAAGGTTTCCAGGTTAGTGATTCTTTGAGATTTTGGAGATGCTTGTGGTTGGTTGTGAGGTATGGGTGGTTGATGGTAAGTGTTTTGGTTGATGGATTGGTTTTGGGTTGGATAATGGTTGAAGTTGGGGTAGGTGTTTTGTGGTTTTCTGAATGAATTTTGGTTGTTGTTTTGCTGGTTGTTCCTTGGGTTATTTTGTGTTGTGTTTCTTTGCCATGATTGTTGGTTATGGTTATGGCTATCTCCCCATCTGAGGTTGGGGTGGTTCTTCCAGGAAGGGTTGTAGGTCTCACCATAAACTTCATTCTGTCCAGAATTTTGGTTATGCATGTATTGCACTTGCTCCGGTTGTTGCTCTTCTTGGCTTTCTTCATTCTGCCCCCATACAGTTGATGGTTGGCTTGTGTTCACAGCTGCTACTTGAAGGCTGTCAATTCTTTTGGCCATTTGTTCAAACTGTTGTTGCATTTGTTGTTGCATCATCTTGTTTTGAGCCAAGATGGAATCCGCTCCTTCCAGTTCTAGTACCCCCTTTCTCTGTGATGGTTGCCGGGTTCTTTGATGAGCAAAGAAGTATTGGTTA
>NC_029779.3:17856753-17858570 GCF_000817695.3 Arachis duranensis
ACTGGGTGAATGTTTGCACCTCGGTTTTCAGCCTGATGATCCTTTGGGGTGGATAGAATTTGGCTAGAAATTTAGTCACCAAATCATCCCAACTAGTAATACTTCCTTGGGGAAAAGTCTCAAGCCATTATGCAGCCTTGTCCCGTAGTGAGAATGGGAACAGCAGAAGTTTGTACGTTTCAGAATTTACACCATTGGATTTAACAGTGACGCAAATCCTCAAAAAGGTAGATAGGTGCTGATTTGGATCCTTCAGTGGACTTCCTCTATAGGAACAATTGTTCTGGACAAGTGTAATGAGTTGTGGCTTCAGCTCAAAGTTGTTTGCATTGACATTGGGAGTGAGAATGCTGCTCCCACAGTGTCTTGGGTTTGAAAATGTGTATGAGGCTAGGACTCTTCTTTGAGGGGGGTTATTGTTGTTGTTGTTAGCTGCTCCCCCTGTTGCATTCAGATTTGAGTGATTTCCTTCCATTTCGTGATATTCTTCTTCCTCAGATTCTTCCTCTCCAATGATACCTTTCCCTCTTTCAGCTCTTCTTATTCTCCTGAGAGTCCTCTGATCAGATTCAGATAGAATAGGAATAGCTCTCCCTGTACCTGACATACAAACAGTTTTGAAATTGAGTGTAGTCAGTTGAGACAAAACTTCAAATAGTTAGTGGGTTAGTAGAAGCAAATCCTCGAACAGTTAGTGGGTTAGTCAATATTAAAGAAAAAGTGCTTGATCTAAACTACCACCTCACGTAATCATTGTCAATCTAATCAATCCCCGGCAACGGCGCCAAAAACTTGATGAGCGAAAAACGATTCGACACAAAACTCACCGGCAAGTGCACCGGGTCGCATCAAGTAATAAAACTCACGGGAGTGAGGTCGATCCCACAGAGATTGAAGGATTGAGCAACTTTAGTTTAGTGGTTAAATTAGTCAAGCAAATAAGTGTTGATTGGGTGAATTTGTGTTGACAGAATTTAAATTGCAGAAAATGTAAAGGGAATGGGTGAATTGCATGAAATTAAAGAGAACTGAAATTTAAAGTGCTGAATCTTAAAGAACAAGTAATGTAAATTGCAGAAACTTAAAGTGCAAGGAATGTAAATGACTTGAATTGTAAATGGGTCAGGGATGTGGAATTGCAGAAATTAAACAGAGAAATTAAAATGGAAATCAATAGATCTCAGGATCCAAGAGACTAGATAACCAATTCTAGATCTCAATGCCTTCCTAGATCAAAACCAGAAAGCAATTGCAAGAGAAATTAAAATCAAACAGAAGAAGAACTAAATCCAGATCTCAATTTCTCAAGAGTGTAGTAAATAAAACAGAGAGATCTGAGGGTGGAATTGAAACAGAATTCCTTCAATTCTCCAACACCCAAGATTCAAACAAGACTTTGCAAGAAAGTAAACAAGAAAACCCAGAGGAAGAGAATTCAATTCTCTTCCCAAAAACTTTCTTAATTGTCAAGAGCACTCTCCCAAAAGTTCCTTCGCAAAAATCCCCAAATCAAAAAGCTCCCTAAAACTTTAAATCCTAAGCTATTTATACACTTTCTTCTAATGATCTTCAAGCCTTGAATTGGGCCTTGGCCTTGATGGAATTGGGTTGCTAGTTGCCTCCGTTGATTGCTCTAAGTGTTGGGAAGAAAACCACTTGTGAACCGGCCATGCAAGTTTCACGTTTGAGCCAACATTTGAGGGCAAACGTTGACTCAAACGTTGCTGAATGAATGATGCAGCAGAGGCCGTTTCTGTCATCCACGTTTGGCTCAACGTTTGAGGTCAAACGTGAGCTCAAACGTGGATCCCCTATGC
>NC_029779.3:17859573-17859751 GCF_000817695.3 Arachis duranensis
GACCCAGTACACTTGCTGGTTAGTTGTGCGAAGTTGTGTTTATGCCATGGTATTGAACACCAAGTTTTTGGATTCATTACCGGGGATTATTTGATTTGTGAAAAGTATTTATCACAATTTCGCGCTACCAAGTTTTTGGCGCCGTTGCCGGGGATTGTTCGAGTATGGACAACTGAAG
>NC_029779.3:17859969-17860267 GCF_000817695.3 Arachis duranensis
GCTTTAGACTAACATTGCATGATTCCTGGAATTCTCATTAAGAATTTTGATACCTTTATTTTCTTTTTCCACTTAATTTTCCAAAAAAATCCAAAAATATTTCTTGTTTGAGTCTAGAGTCTCATTTTAAGTTTGGTGTCAATTGCATGTTTCTGTTCCTTTTGCATTCATGCATGTGTCTTCATTAATCTTCAAGTTGTTCTTGATGATTTCATTATTCTGATTTTTAAATTCTCTTGACTTGAGTGTTTATGTGTCTCATATGCATTCTCATTTTGTTAGTGTCAGTAGTATACAA
>NC_029779.3:17865544-17865930 GCF_000817695.3 Arachis duranensis
ACCCAATTATGTGTCTGTGGCATGTATGTATCCGGTGGTAATACTGGAAGACAGAGTGCGTTGGGCCACGGCCAAGACTCAATAAGTAGCTATGTTCAAGAATCATCATACTTAACTAGGAGAATCAATAACACTATCTGGATTCTGAGTTCCTAAAGAAGCCAATCATTCTGAATTTCAAAGGATAGAGTGAGATGCCCAAACTGTTCAGAGGCAAAAAGCTAAAAGCCCCGCTCATCTGATTAATACTGATCTTCATAGATGTTTTTGGAATTCATTGCATATTCTCTTCTTTTTATCTTATTTGATTTTCAGTTGCTTGAGGACAAGAAACAATTTAAGTTTGGTGTTGTGATGAGCGGATAATTTGTACGCTTTTTGGCATT
>NC_029779.3:17866759-17866935 GCF_000817695.3 Arachis duranensis
TCTAAGATATCACTTGTTCTTCAACTTGATGAATGTGATGATCCGTGACACTCATCATCATTCTCACCTATGAACGTCTGATTGACAACCACCTCCGTTCTACCTTCGATTGGGTGAATATCTCTTGGATTCCTGATACACGATGCATGGTTGATCGCCTGACAACCGAGTGCTCG
>NC_029779.3:17867961-17873120 GCF_000817695.3 Arachis duranensis
GGTATTGAACACCAAGTTTTTGGATTCATTACCGGGGATTATTTGATTTGTGAAAAGTATTGATCACAATTTCATGCACCATGTACCAAGACAGCCCTATGTGACCTTGGAGCAAGTATCAATCTAATACATGCATCCACTATCAGAAAGCTTGGGTTGACTGAAGAAGTCAAACCAACCCGGATATGCCTCCAACTTGCTGATGGCTCCATTAAATACCCATCAGGCATAATTGAGGACATGATTATCAAGGTTGGGCCATTCGCCTTTCCAACTGACTTTGTAGTGCTGGAAATGGAGGAGCACAAGAGTGCAACTCTCATCCTAGGAAGACCCTTCCTAGAAACTGGATGAACTCTCATTGATGTACAAAAAGGGGAAGTGACCCTGAGAGTCAATGAGGATGAGTTCAAGTTGAATGCTGTCAAAGCTATGCAGCATCCAGACACATCAAATGACTGCATGAGCGCTGATATTATTGACTCTTTGGTGGAAGAGATCAATATGACTGAGAGTCTCGAATCAGAGCTAGAGGATATCTTTAAAGATGTTCAGCCTGACCTGGAGGAACCAGAGGAAATAAAAGAACCTCTGAAAATTTCTCAGGAAGAGGATAAGCCTCCTAAACCCAAGCTCAAGCCACTACCACCATCCCTGAAGTATGTATTTATGGGAGAAGGTGACACTGTTCCAGTGATTATAAGCTCTGCTTTAAACTCACAGGAAGAGGAATCACTAATTCAAGTGCTAAGGACACATAAGACAGCTCTTGGGTGGTACATAAGTGATCTTAAGGGCATTAGCCCAGCAAGATGCATGCACAAGATCCTATTGGAAGATAATGCCAAGCCAGTGGTTCAACCACAGAGGCGGCTAAATCCAGCCATGAAGGAGGTGGTGCAGAAAGAGATCACTAAGTTACTAGAGGCTAGGATTATTTATCCTATTTCTGATAGCCCTTGGGTGAGCCCTGTCCAAGTTGTCCCCAAGAAGGGAGGCATGATAGTGGTTCATAATGAAAAAAATGAACTGGTTCCCACAAGAACAGTTACAGGGTGGTGTATGTGTATTGACTACAGAAGGCTCAATACAGCCACCAGAAAGGATCATTTTCCTTTACCATTCATAGACCAGATGTTAGAGAGACTAGCAGGTCATGAATATTATTACTTTTTGGATGGCTATTCAGGTTACAACCAAATTGCAGTAGATCTTCAGGACCAAGAGAAAACAGCATTTACATGTCCTTCTGGAGTATTTGCTTACAGAAGGATGCATTTTGGTCTGTGCAATGCACCTGCAACCTTTCAGAGGTACATGCTCTCTATCTTCTCAGATATGGTAGAGAAATTTCTGGAAGTCTTCATGGATGACTTTTCGGTATTTGGAGACTCATTCAACTCCTGCCTTAACCATCTAGCACTTGTTCTGAAAAGATGCCAAGAGACCAACCTAGTTTTAAACTGGGAAAAATGTCACTTCATGGTGACTGAGGTGACACACCATTTGTGTTTGACACACAGTGTCTGCAGGCATTTGAGACCCTGAAAGCTAAACTGGTCACAGCACCAGTCATCTCTGCACTAGATTGGACATTACCATTTGAACTAATGTGTGATGCCAGTGACCATGCCATTGGTGCAGTGTTGGGACAGAGGCATAACAAGCTTCTGCACGTCATTTATTATGCTAGCCGTGTTCTAAATGATGCACAGAAGAATTACACAACCACAGAAAAAGAGTTACTTGCAGTGGTTTATGCCATTGACAAGTTTAGATCCTACTTAGTGGGGTCAAAAGTGATTGTGTACACTGACCATGCTGCTCTTAAATACTTACTCACAAAGCAGGATTCAAAACCCAGGCTCATAAGGTGGGTATTGCTTCTGCAAGAGTTTGATATAGAAATAAGAGACAGAAAAGGGACAGAGAACCAGGTAGCTGATCATCTGTCCCGAATTAAACCAGTAGCTGGGACGTCCCTCCCTTCTACTGAGATTTCTGAAACCTTTCCAGATGAGCAATTCTTCGCCATCCAGGAAGAACCATGGTTTGCAGATATTGCAAATTATAAAGCTGTGAGGTTCATACCACAGGAGTACAGCAGGGTGCAAAGAAAAAAATTAATTTCAGATGCCAAGTACTACCTATGGGATGAGCCATATCTCTTTAAGAGATGTGCAGACGGAATAATTCGCAGATGTGTACCTAGAGAGGAAGCACAAAGGATCCTGTGGCATTGACATGGATCGCAGTATGGGGGACATTTCGGAGGTGAGCGAATAGCCATTAAGGTCCTCCAATGCGGATTCTACTGGCCTACTATCTATAGGGATGCCCGGGAGTTTGTGCGTAACTGTGACAGTTGCCAAAGAGCTGGTAACTTGCCTCATGGTTACGTCATGCCTCAACAAGGGATCCTAGAGATTGAATTGTTTGATGTATGGGGAATTGACTTCATGGGTCCCTTCCCACCATCATACTCAAACACTTATATTCTAGTGGCAGTAGACTATGTGTCTAAATGGGTAGAAGCAATTGCCACACCCAATAATGATACCAAGACCGTACTGAAATTCCTACAGAAACACATCTTCAGCAGCTTTGGTGTTCCCAGAGTACTAATCAGTGATGGGGGCACTCATTTCTGTAATAAACAGATGTACTCTGCTATGGTCTGATATGGAATTAGCCACAAAGTAGCAACTCCGTATCACCCACAGACAAATGGGTAAGCTAAAGTCTCTAATAGAGAGCTAAAAAGAATCCTGGAATGGACTGTTATTGCCCGTAGAAAGGATTGGGCAAAGAGCTTGGATGATGCTCTGTGGGCATACAGAACAGCCTTCAAGAATCCTATAGGAACCTCTCCATACNNTGGTGAAAAAAGATTGCTCCAGCTAAATGAGCTAGAGGAGTTCAGACTCAGTGCCTTTGAAAATGCAAAAATTTATAAGGAAAAGGCAAAGAAGTGGCATGACAAGAAGTTGTCATCCGGAGTCTTTGAGCCAGGACAAAAAGTTCTACTCTTCAACTCTAGGCTCAGACTATTCCCAGGAAAACTTAAATCCCGGTGGAGGGGTCCGTATGTGATTACAGGGGTCTCACCATATGGATATGTTGAGCTTCAGGATATTGATTCTGACAAAAAGTTCATTGTTAATGGACAGAGAATCAAACATTATCTTGAAAGCAATTTTGAGGAGGAATGCTCAAAACTGAGGCTTGAATGAGTCTCAGTAAAGGTCCAGCTAAAGACAATAAAGAAGCGCTTGCTGGGAGGCAACCCAGTCATTAGCAGGTTAATTGTTCTTTAAAAGTTTGATATACATATTCTCAAAGGGTGATCATCAAAATTGAAGGAATTCATAGAGTAACAGAAGAATTCAGTGCAAAAAGCAGAGAAAAGGAGCTTGCTGGCGAAAAAATGCCAGTAAGGGGTACTCTGGGCGTTAAACGCCAGAATGGATACCATACTGGGCGTTTAACGCCAGTAAAGGTACCATTTTGGGCGTTAAACGCCAGAATGGGCACCATTCTGGGCGTTTAACGCCAGGTGTGCAGCATCCTGGGCGTTTAGCAAAACGCCCAGTGATAAAGGGGTTTCTGGCGTTTAACGCTAGTCAGGGCACCTGGTTGGGCGTTAAACGCCCATAATGGCCACCAAGTGGGCGTTAAACGCCCAGAATGGTATCCATTCTGGGCGTTTAACGCCAGAAAGGCAGGGGGAGGAGATTTTGTTTTCCACTTCAAATTTTTTTCAAACTTTCTTGTTTTGATCCATAATTTTCTGAATATACACATTACAAACTTTCATCATTCATCCTCAAAATTTAAAAATTAAACAATTTTCTATATCATTCTTCAAATCTCTTTCAAATCCTTTCCAAATCTTCTCCAAAAACTCAATTATCTTCTCAAATTCTTTCCATATCTTCTCAAATCTCCTCCAAAATTTTCGAAATCTCTCCCCCTCCCTTTATAAATAAAGCTCGGCCATCCCTCTCTCCCCACCATTCGAATTTGCTCTCCTCCTCTCTCTCCTCTTTCCTTTCTTTTGCTTGAGGACAAGCAAACCTCTAAGTTTGGTGTGCTTTTTCGTGATCACTAAGCCAAAATTTATCAAGATCATGGCTCCTAAGGGAAAACAAACCAATTCAAGAGGCAAGAAAGAGAATACTCCAAAGAATCTTTGGAGTCAAGAGAAGTTCTTAACCAAAGAACATGCAGACCATTACCACAAAATAACGGGTCTAAGGTCAGTGATTCCGGAAGTCAGATTCGATCTGAAAGAAGATGAATATCCGGAGATCCAAGAGCAGATTCGAAACAAAGGATGGGAACTTCTAACCAACCCTGAGACAAAGATTGGAAGAAACATGGTTCAGGAATTCTACTCAAATCTGTGGCTGACAGATAAGCAGAGAATGACTGGAACTGCTTTTCATACCTACAGAACCATGGTCAGAGGGAGAATTATTTACTTCCATCTGGACAAAATAAGAGAGATCTTCAAATTGCCTCAATTGCAAGATGATCCTGAATCCTTTAATAGGAGAATGGTGAGAGCAGATAAGGGGTTGGATCAAGTTCTAGAGGACATATGCCTCCCTGGAACTAAGTGGGCAACCAATTCAAAAGGTGTCTCAAACCAACTCAAGAGGGGAGATCTCAAACCAATTACAAGAGGTTGGCTAGACTTCATTGGGCGTTCCATATTGCCCACTAGCAACCGTTCTGAGGTCACTATCAAGAGAGCAGTGATGATTCATTGCATTATGCTGGAAAAAAAAGTGGAGGTTCATCATCTGATTGCTTGTGAGATCTACACAATTGCAAACAAGAACTCCACTGAAGCCAATGTGGCTTACCCAAGCTTAATCTCTTTGCTATGTAAAGATGCTGGGGTGAGGATGGGAGTAGATGAATTCATCCCAATTGAACACCCAATCACCAAGAAGTCAATGGAAGGACAAATGCAAGACAACTCTATCAAAAGGAGGGCGCAGGAGTTCCTCCATGAACTTCCTGAAATTGACTACTGGACCCGCCTAGAAGCATCTGTTGCCAAGCTGCAAGAAGCTATGGAACAAATTAAGGAAGAACAGCAGAATCAAAACTGCATGCTCTGCAAATTGCTGAAAGAACAAGAGAAGCAA
>NC_029779.3:17873504-17924768 GCF_000817695.3 Arachis duranensis
TGAGTCACAATCTGAAAAGGTTTACCCAGTTATGTGTCTGTGGCATGTATGTATCCGGTGGTAATACTGGAAGACAGAGTGCTTTGGGCCACAATCAAGACTCATAGAATAACTATGTTCAAGAATCATCACACTTAACTAGGAGAATCAATAACACTATCTGAATTCTGAGTTCCTATAGAGGCCAATCATTCTAATCTTCAAAGGATAAAGTGAGATGCCAAAACTGTTCAGAAGCAAAAAGCTACTAGTCCCGCTCATCTAATTAGAGCTAAGTTTCATTGACATTTTGGAGTCTATAGTATGTTCTCTTCTTTTTATCCTAATTGATTTTCAGTTCCTTGGGGACAAGCAACAATTTAAGTTTGGTGTTGTGATGAGCGGATAATTTATACGCTTTTTGGCACTGTTTTTAGTATGTTTTTAGTATATTTTGGTTAGTTTTTAGTATGTTTTTATTAGTTTTTATTTAAAATTCACTTTTCTAGGATTTACTATGAGTTTGTGTATTTTTCTGTGATTTCAGGTAATTTCTGGCTGAAATTGAGGGACCTGAGCAAAAATCTGATTCAGAGGCTGAAAAAGGACTGCAGATGCTGTTGGATTTTGACCTCCCTACACTCGAAGTGAATTTTCTGGAGCTACAGAAGCCCAATTGGCGCGCTCTTAATTGAGTTGGAAAGTAGACATCCTGGGCTTTCCAGAAATGTATAATAGTTTATACTTTGCCCAAGATTTGATGGCCCAAACTGGCGTTGCAAATCAGCTTCAGAATTCCCGGCGTTTAACGCCGGAACTGACACAAAAATTGGAGTTAAACGCCCAAACTGGCACAAAAGCTGGCGTTTAACTCCAGGAAAAGTCTCTACACATGAAAGCTTCAATGCTCATCCCAAGCACGCACCAAGTGGACCCCGAAAGTGGATTTTTACGTCATTTACTCATTTCTGTATACCCTAGGTTACTAGTTCACTATTAATAGGACCTTTTGACATTGTATCTTTACCTCATGACATTACACATTTCTTATTGTATCTTCTACGGCATGAGTCTCTAAACCCCATGGTTGGGGGTGAGGAGCTCTGCTGTTTCTTGATGGATTAATGTAATTACTACTATTTTTTCATTCAATCACGCTTGCTTCCATTCTAAGATATCACTTGTTCCTCAACTTGATGAATGTGATGATCCGTGACACTCATCATCATTCTCACCTATGAATGTGTGCCTGACAACCACCTCCGTTCTACCTTAGACTACGTGAATATCTCTTAGATTCCTTAATCAGAATCTTCGTGGTATAAGCTAGAATTGATGGCAGCATTCAAGAGAATCCGGAAGGTCTAAACCTTGTCTGTGGTATTCTGAGTAGGATTCAAGGATTGAATGACTGTGACGAGTTTCAAACTTCTGAAGGCTGGGCGTTAGTGACAGACGCAAAAGAATCACTGGATTCTATTCCAACCTGATTGAGAACTGACAGATGATTAGCCGTGCTGTGACAGAGCGTGTTGAACATTTTCACTGAGAGGATGGGAGGTAGCCATTGACAACAGTGAAACCCTACATACAGCTTGCCATGGAAGGAGCCTTGCGTGCATGAAGAAGAAGACAGTAGGAAAGTAGAGATTCAAAAGATAGAGCATCTCCAAAACCTCAACCTGTTCTCCATTACTGCAAAACAAGTATTTATTTCATGTTCTTTTACTTTTCACGATTAAACCTGAGAATTATTGATATCCTGACTAAGAGTTACAAGATAACCATAGCTTGCTTCAAGCCGACAATCTCCGTGGGATCGACCCTTACTCACGTAAGGTATTACTTGGACGACCCAGTGCACTTGCTGGTTAGTTATGCGGAATTGCAAGAGTGTAATTGCAATTTCGTGCACCAAGGGCGATCCTTGTAACTGGGTTAGTGAGCAGGTGAAGTAGTGTGTGTCTAGATTTAACGATCTTAAGTTCGTGAGGGTGCTAGGTTCAAATGTATGGGTTAGGGAGCACACATGATCAGGATAGAGCTTTTACCTTGTGAGGAGAGGGATCGTGTGTGTGAGGGGATTGATGGTTGGTCCTACTTCTATCTGTATTCATGTCTGCTAACTGAGTTGAATGTCCGGTTTCTCTTTATAGATTTTGAGTGTGGTGTCTTATTCTGGTTGAATTGCGCTCCTTCTCAATTACATCCTAACTTTTGGGGCTTTGTTCGTGCTTTTGAAATTTTAATGGGTATTTTAGAGCGGCCTCCTTCCCTCAGGGTCTTCTTTTCCTTGTTTCAGTCCAAGGGGGTCAGGCGAAGATTATGGGTGAATCTTAGTAGCCATCCTCGTCGTTCAGTGTTTTCTTTGTATAAATCTTCATATAAGGATTTTAAGAGAATGTTTGTCAAGGTTAGAAGTGTCGAGGATGAATTTCCTTTTTATCTTGATGAATTCTTAGAGGCTAGATTTCCTCTTTCCTGGTCTCCCGAACCAGTCCAGGTGCTTGACGTTGATGATAGGGTTTCTGATGATAACACTGTGTTAGAATTTTTATTAGAGGCGTTGGAGTCGGTTGGGTTGTTGTCTGTTGCTGAGTTGTTGAAGTGGGAGTCAGATAAGGAGGCAATTTTGGATTATTTAGGTAATTGCTCCTGGTATGGTTTGTTGGTGTATTGGTATTGTTAGTATTGATATTTGGCTTTTGTGATTTTGTTTGCAGCTGAAAAAGCCCCCACCATCACTACTGCTGGGTTAAAGTCCTTTTTTAGCCCGAGGAAAAAGAATGAGAAAGAAGGATCGACCACCGATGCGGGTAAAGAAGGTGGTGCTGCTGTTCAGGCCGATGTTAATCCTCGGTCAAAAAGAAAAAGGGTGAAGACTCGCACCGAGGTAGTTGAGAGTAAAGAGGAGAACTCTCCGGTGTTACCAATTGTTGAAGCTGCATATGAATCTCAAAAGAGGCTTCATGCCTATTGGGAGGATGACAACATGAGATCCTTATGGTCAAGGTTCTTTCCCTTTGCCACCCTTGCTGATGAACTGTGTCATTTTTCCGAGGACTCTATGATGATTGAAGAGGTTGGCCGGGCTGGAACTAGACGTTTTCTTCAAGTATCCTCTCTTCTTTGTTTGCTTTTTATCTTTACTTTCCTTACTGAGCCTTCTTCATTGCAGGTTATTGGAGCTCGAATTGTTGCTATTGGGAGGGCTCAGGAGCTTGCTATCGAGTCTGAGGTGAAGGATTTTGTTGACATTGCTGAGCTGTCTTCTGCTGTTCAGAAAAAGGATAAGATGATTACTGAACTTTCGTCGTCTTTAAAGGCGAAAGAGGACGAGCTTATTGAAGAGAAGCATCTTCACTCATTGGTTGCTGAAAATAACAAGGGTTTGAAATCTGAGAATGATCAATTGGCGGCTCGAGTGAAGGAGTTGGAAATCGAGGTTTACGAGGGTTTTACACAAGGTTTTGAGAGGGCTATTTCTCAAGTTTGTGTTTTGTTTCCTGAGGTTGATGCCGATAAGTTGGATGCGACGAAGATCATTGTGAATGGAGAGCTGATTGATGATGAGGTTGATAAGCAAAGCGACAGCTCTAGTATTGGCGATAAAATAGAATGATGGTTTGGCTAGGTTCTCTGAATTTTTTGATGTTATTTTGAAATGCTACAATGGTCTTTGTAATATTTGACTTTGCTGTTTAGTTGTTAAGATGCGTCCGAGTATGAAGCTCGGTTTTGTTTGTTTTGATATGCATACATGTATGTTTGTTTTTGGCTAGACGTCTCTTTGTATAACTAATTTGGTAGTCTTTACTGACCGTTTTTGTTTGTTTGAAAATGTTTGAAAAAATAAAGTATGATGAGTAGCAAGATACAAATATCTTGTTTCGAAAGAAAATTTAGATATGGCGTCCGGCCTCGTTAAAATCCATTGAGTAAAACCCGACTTGGGATAAAAACCTCAAATGGGAAAAAGAGTACCTTCATCCACTTTGTATACATTATGATTGATACTTCTTTAAAAAGGATACATTCCAATTGCCTGATATTGGTTCTCCTAGTAAGGTCTCTAGTTGATATGCTCCCTTGCTGAGCACTTTGTAAATTTGGAATGGCCCCTCCCAGTTTGCTGCTAACTTCCCGTGGGCTTTGGGCTTTCTTGCCTCCTCTGTTTTTCTGAGGATGAGCTCTCTATTTTCGAATGTTCTTGGAATGATCTTTTTGTTATGTCATTTTTGTAAGAACTGTTTCATCGCTAGTTGTTTTATCGTTGCTATTTCTCTTTCTTCATCCACGAGGTCTAGGTCAGTTGTTCTCTCTTTGTTGTTTTTGTTCTGATCGTATAGCTCGGTTCGGAGGGTTGGCACTCCGATTTCTACAGGTATAAGGGCTTCTGCCCCATAAACCAGTTTGAAGGGGGTCTCTCCGGTTGATGATTGAATTATCGTGTTGTAGCCCCATAGGACTTCTGGGACAAGGTCGGCCCATTCGCCTTTAGCATCGTCCAATTTTTCTTCAAGGCCTGAAAAATGACTCGGTTAGATGATTCTACCTGGCCGTTTGTCTCTAGATGCTCGACCGAGCTGAAATGATGTTTTATATTGAAGTTTTGTAAAAATAAGGCGAGGTGTTGATCTGTAAATTGTCGACCATTGTCGGAGATTATTTCTCTAGGTATACCGTAGCGGCAGATGATATTTTTCCAAAGGAAAGATCTCACCTTTTCTGCTGTTATCCGCGCCAAGGGTTGTGCTTCAATCCATTTTGAGAAATAATCTATTGATACCAAAAGGAATTTTACCTGTCCTGGCGCTTTCGGAAAGGGGCCGAGGATATCCAACCCCCATCTATCGAAAGGCCAACTTACCTCTAAAGTGTGTAGCTTCTCTGTTGGTGTTGTGGATATCATGGCGTGCTTTTGGCAATTGTCACATTTTTTTACTTTGGCTATGCAGTCTCTCTTCATTGTTGGCCAATAGTATCCTGCTCGTAATATCTTGGTGGATAATGCTCGGCCTCCAATGTGATTTTCGCACACCCCTTCGTGTGTCTCCGCCATTACTATCTCGGCTTCGCTTTTGTTTAGGCATTTTAAGAGAGGTTGTGAGAGTCCTCTCCTGTATAGGCTTTCTCCGACTACTATGTAGTAGCTTGCTCTTCTTCAAAAGAGTTTTTGGTTTTGCTCGTCTATTGGGATAACTCCCGTTTTGATGTATTCGAGAAACGGTGTCCTCCAATCCTTATCCTGTGTAATGCTCAATATACCATTTAATTCAAAGCTTGGTTTTTCAAGTGTTAATTGCGAAAGTGTTGGTGTGTGTGAATGTGGCCTTGTTGTTGCTAATTTAGATAAAACATCAGCTCTTGTGTTTTGTTCCCGGTTCACATGTATTATTTTAAACTCATGAAATTTCGAAATAAGATCCTTTGTTATGAGCTAGTATCTCTCTAACAAAGGATCTTTTACCTGGAAGTCGCCTTTGATTTGCTAGACAACGAGTAGTGAGTCACAGTATACGGTGAGATGATGTACTTGTAAGTCCTGGGCGAGCTTTAATCCGGCTAGGAGAGCCTCGTACTCTGCCTATTATTGCTTGCTGGAAATGAGAATTGTAATGACTGCTCGGCTAGGACTTGTTTTCCTTCTTTAAGTGTTACGCCTGCTCCGCTTTCGGCGTTGTTCGCTGCGCCGTCTACATAAAGTTCATATTCTTTTTCCTTGTCCTCAGTTATCAGCTCTGAAATAAAGTCGGCTAGTATTTGCAGCTTTGGAGTCTTCCGAGGTTGGTATTGTACGTCGTATTCGGAGAGCTCGACGGACCATTTTGTTAGGCGTCCAGCCAGTTCAGGTTTGGTTAGAAGCTGTCGAAGCGGTTGATTTGTTCTGACTATTATACTGTGGCTTTGAAAGTATTGCCTCAGTCTTCGTGCTGTTGTGACCAGGGCTAGGGCGAGCTGTTCTATTCTTGGGTATCTAGTTTCTGCCGGTTGTAGAATTCTGCTGACGAAGTACACCGGGCTTTGTGTTTTCCCTGTTTCAGAAACTAGCACCGAGCTAATGGCATGGTTAGAAACTGATAAGTATAAATATAGTGGTTTACCGAGCTCCGATTTTTGAAAGATTGGTGGCGACGATAGTATTTGCTTAAGTTCTGTGAAAGATCGTTCGCATTCTTCTGTCCATTTGAACTTTTTATTCTTGGAGATTGTTTGGAAAAAATGGTATGATTGGTTTGCTACTGTCGGTAGAAAACGTGATAGTACGGCAACTCGTCCTGCTAGTTGTTGTACTTCTTTTATTGTTTTTGGACTGTTCATTTTGAGAATAGCTTCACATTTTTCTGGGTTTGCTTCAATTCCTCGTGAGGTCAGCATAAATCCGAGAAATTTCCCTCCTTGAACACCGAATGCACATTTTTCTGGGTTTAGTCTCATGTTATATGCTCGAATTTGTTGGAAGACCTCTTCTAGATCATCATAGTGTGATCCTTGTTCCGAGGTTTTTGCTACCATATCATCTACATAGATCTCCATGCTCCTTCCTATTTGTTGTTGGAAAACCTTGTCCATGAGCCGCTGGTATGTTGCTCCTGCGTTCTCAAGACCAAATGGCATAACTTTGTAGCAAAAATTTTCGTGTTCTGTTATAAAGGTTATTTTGTTTTGATCTTCTGGGTGCATGAGGATCTGGTTGTATCCAAAGTATGCATCCATGAAGCTTAAACTTTTAAATCCAGAAGCGTTATCTACTAATTTTTCAATGCAAGGTAAATGATACGCATCTTTTGGACAAGCTTTATTTAGATTTGTGAAGTCGACGCACATGTGCCATTTACCTGATTGTTTTCTTACCATTACCACATTTGAGAGCCATGTGGTGAAGATAAGCTCTTTTATGAAGCCAGCGTTGAGTAGTTTCTTTGTCTCTTCAAGGGTTGCCTTCATTTTTTCTGCTCTGAGGTTCCTCTTTTTATGGGCAATTGGATTGCTTGTTTTGTTTATGGCGAGTTTGTGGCAGATTATATTCGGATCTATCCCAGGCATGTTTGCTGGTGTCCAGGGAAATAAGTCTAAGTTGTCTTGGAGTATTCTTATTAGCCTTGCTCGCTCCTCTCCTTCTAGAGCTCGACCGATATAGGTAAACTGTTCGGCTTTTGGCGTCAGGGGGATCTTCTCAAGCTCGTCCGTTGGTTCTAGCCTTTCTTGAAAATCCTCCCTTGGATCCATTTCCGCCAGGGACAATACCTCAGATGTGATATGTGTTATTCCCGCCCTTTGGTTAGTCTTAGGTTCGTTGCTGGCTTTCTTTAAGCTGGCGTTGTAGCATTGCCGAACTTGTTGTCAATCTGAATGTACGGTTGCTACCTTATTGTTTTGTACCTGAAACTTAACACACAAGTATAATGTTGATACTATCGCTCTGAAGTTATTCAGGGCGGGCCTTCCAAGAATAATGTTATAAGGACTAGGGCAGTCAACTATGAGGTATTGGACGTCAATAGTTTTTGATAATGGGGGGGTCACCTATAGTTGTTTTCAGCCATATGTGCCCTTTTATCGGGATCCTTTCTCTGGAGAACCCAACCAATTCTCTGGATGAGGGCTGCATGGCTTTTTCAGATAGTTGCATTTTTACGAAAGATGAATAAAATAATACACCAGCGCTACTACTAGTTCCAGAAAGACTTTTCTTACCAATAACTCTCCTATCTGGATGGAGATCACGACTGGGTCATCAAGGTTTGGGCCTGTTAGGTCATCCTGGCAGAAGGTTATCTCTGGCTCTGTCATCTTGTGCTTTGTTGTAGGATTTGTTCCTTCAATTGCCAGCATTGCTTGGTAGCTCCTCTTTTAGGCCGAGCTTGTGTCGCCTCCTCCTGCATATCCTCCTGATATGCAGTTTATGATTCCCCTGGGAGGATCTGTTGTTGTCCATTTTCCTTTTCCTCTCTTTGTTGACCGCTCCTCTGACTCTTTCTTGGTTTCTCTACTTTTTCGACCTTCAACATACTTGTCTAAGAGGCCCTGCTGAGCTAACCTTTCTAATAGGTCCTTGGCTATCACACATTCATCCGTTGTATGTCCATACTTCTGATGGAAGGCACGATGCTTGCTTCTGTCTACGAACAGTTGATCTTGATAGCTTCCTGCTCTGGTGGGAGGTTTGACTATTTTGGCGTTGAGGATCTCCTTGATTATGTTCTCCCTTTTTTTGTTGAATCTGGTGTAGGTATCAAACTTTGGAGTGAGCCTGAAGGGTTTCTTCTGATCTTTCCTGCTCGGTGGTCTGAATGTCTTTTTGTCCTCCTTTCTGGTCGGCTGTTTGTCCGTCTTTTGTGCCTCTTGCAATTCCTCGATCTCCATTTGGCCTGCAGCTCTTTCTCGGAATTCTTCCAATGTTTTGGGTTTGGTAATTGCTATTGTTTCTCTAAACTTCCCAGGCCTGAGTCCGACCTTGAGTGCATGTAGGTGGATGTTAGGGTCCAAGTCCGGAATCTCCATGGTAGCATCAGCGAACCGGGTTAAGTAATCCTTCAGGCTCTCATATTGTCCCTGTTTGATTGTCCCGAGGTAATCTGAGCCGTGGACATAGATCCTCGAGGTGGTGAAGTAGTCAATAAAAGACCTCGCCAAATCCTCAAAACATGAAATTGATCCTGCAGGTAATTTCGAAAACCACAATAAAGCAGCACCATCAAGGTAAGTAGGAAAAGAACGACATAGTATAGGTTCATTATTAGGGCCGTTAAATAACATCTTAGATTGGAACTTTTTAACGTGAGATCGGGGGTCACCAATCCCCTTGTAAGGTTCCAGGGAGTTAGGCAGAACGAAATTCTTAGGCATCTTGAAGTTTGTGATTTCTTCAGAGAAGGAGTTGTCTAGCGTCAACTTTTCCTTTGGTGGGGTGATGCTTAAGGGGTCTGAGTTTCCCAGGGCTGCGTTCTTGGAGCTACTCTCCTCATGTTTGCCTGTGTTATTCTGTGTGGAGAGCTCGGCTAACCTACGGACTTCCGCCTGGAGTTCGGCCATCTGGGCTAGCAGCTCGGCTTGGTTGAAGGATTGAGCTCCATTTTCAGCCATGTCTGGGAGGTCAGAATCCTTGCACACAAGAAAAGAAACGGAGAATATCTAAGAGTAAAAGTGGGGTTAGATCAACTCAGGGCCCCACGGTGGGCGCCAAATGTTCCGTGCGTATAGGGCCGAGGTATAGTGACTCCTACTGCCTGCTGCTGTGCTCAAGTGGGAGAGGTATACGTCGACTGAACTGGAAAAAGGACTCTGGTGCTCAAGTAAGAACGTGAGTTATAAGAAAATGAGATGAATAAATCAGAGTGAGTTCTGTGACCTGTCTTACTCCGAGGTTACCTATCTGTTTATATAGGCATTTGAGGTTGCTTAGTTGGAGTTAGTTTCGGAATTTCCCTTGTTTATCGAGGATATCTTGATGACGTTAATCCTAGTCAATTGAGATTCTGAGTTCTGTTTTAGTCCTCGGATTTGGTGGTGTTTGTTATTTATTTGATTTTGTTGAGATTTGCATTTGTTTGACCGAGTTTTGTGTTGATGAGATAAGGTTTGACGACCGAAATCGTAGGCTACGTATCAAGAGCCATTAACAAATTCAGAAATAGAAACTCTAGATCTACAATTGGAGCTTTTGAATCTAGTACCAACCTCCCTGGATATAAAAACAAGCTATCTAGATGACAAAAGTCATGAGTGGCGTGGAATAGGCCCCGCTGAGGAAGCCGACGACATCCATGCCGACAAAACCCCTTTGAGTAGTAGTGGCACGCGATGCATGACCAATCACAACATCAAGGACAACGCTGTTACAAAGGAAAAAGTAAACTCTGAACCAGATCCTGAACCAGCAAAGGTGGAGGAGGGGGTGAATCGACCACACCACCAAAGCCACCTTATTGGTTTACGGACATGGCGGTTTCCGTAGGAACGAATCTATGCTATATGTTACGGTAAATTTTAGAAGGTTAGATTTAAGAGTGTTTGTATAGTTTTCTGGAGTGTTTGAGATTGCTCTAAATGGTTTCGAAATATTCTAGAATATCTTAAAAAGTCCTGGAATACCTTAGAAGATTCTAGAAGACTCTGAAAAGTTGTAGAGTATTCTAGAAGAGTGTAGATTTATATAAGAGTATGAAGAATAGTATGGAATAATCTAGAAGTATTTAGAAAAATTATGGTAGAATAGATGTTTGCAATGAATGTTCTAGATGATCAATTTGGACCGTTTATTATATTTAATCCTAACAATCCATTGAGGAGATGGATGGTTATAAATAGAGAGTGAGAGTTAGAGTTTGGGTGTATGAGTCATATGTGAATGATTTGTAATAAACACGTGAGCAATACAATGTTCTTTCTACTAAAAACTTTCTTTCTTTTGTGTTCTCTTGTGTTCTTAATTTTCTTGCTAAATATTGATGGTTAGGCTGATTAGGTCTTAATTCAAGAGGTTGAGGAAGTTCGAGTGCCGGTATCGTAGCATTGGAGTATGTCCAATGCCGTGACATATAGCTTGTGGGAACAAGCGTCTTCACTAACATTTTGAAAAAATGTACGAAAGTATATGTACAAATATATATGTTCCATTGAAAAATTATATTCACATTAAAAAGAATACTTATTAAATTTTGTTTTAAAATATTTATTATATATTTTTTAACTTTTTGAATTAAATTTTGATATACTATTAATGTAAAATAGTTTTACACGTGTATCCAATTACGTAACACTATGTCATAAAATATAATTATCTTTTACATTGATTGCATTCGCATAAATAATCATCTAAAAAATAGACGTAATTAGACAATTGTGTAAAATATTTTACATTATCAATAACTATAAATATAAGATAAAAATATATATTAAACTAATTTAATAAAAAACAAAATATTATTAGAGCATTATTTAATTAACGAATTTATTTAGTTAAAATTTATATCCTTAAATTTTTTTTACTCAACTTTAATATTTACTAATAATTTAAAAAATTTTATACTAGACATGTATTTTGATAATTAGTTCTCAAAAATAAATTAAATTAAAAATCATTTAAAAATTAATTAAAATATAACACATTTTACACTTTTATCTATCTAAATAACTAACTTTATTATTATTATTATTATTATTATTATTATTATTATTATTATGCTTGAAATAAATGTTTAATCTTTTTTTATTAAATATAACTGAATAATTATTAAGTAATCTAAAAAATATATAACGAGAATATGAGAGATTTAGTGCATAATTATTTTTCTAAAATACCATTTATTGTATATGATACGTACTTAAAATCTCGGCAACTAAATTCGAAAAGCTCGAACACGTAAGACACAAGTCAATCACGATAAGTAAAATGGTTTAATTTCAGAACTCACATAACGATATATATGCTTGGCCTGACCAAATCTCAAAATTAAATGTCACGACAAACGCTTACTCTATATAAGAAACAAAAAGCAATGCACCAGAACACACTCATATTCTTTATTCGCTTTTGTTTGTCGATTTTTTCTTTATAGTTAAAGATTCACTTTTGACTTGAGCGTCGAAATATTTTTTGCAGGTATTTTCCTGCAGTGTTTGAATTAGGCCGAGGTATAGCTCTTCTAACAGAAGCAGCCCTTTGAGTATAGAAGTAGCTATAGTTCGGCACGACCATCACAAATGAAGCATTTGGCGCCCACTATGGAGACAAGTTATATTAACCCCACCATATTAAATCTCTTTTATTGAACATTATTCGCAGAGACATTAATAATGGTTAACAACAGGATCCCGCAACTGATTCAGTCCAAGCTGCTGGCTCAAAATGCAGAACTCCAAGCAGAGGTTCAGAAGGTAATCGACCTATTAGTCCAGCACCAGAGCAGAAAGAAACACAACAAAGACCCCAAAAATACAAACTTAAATGACAAACATGTGTTGAAAGTTTGTGCAAAAGAAACAATCACTCCGAAGGAGAAAAAGACGATATCCAATCCCTTTTCATAGGGCATCATGAAATTTCATATGCCAAAGAATTTTACGTTGCCTACCACCTTCAAACCATACGAGGGGTTTGGAGACCCACACACACATCCACATCACTAAATTTTAGGCAATGATTTTTTTTAATGGTGTTTTTGACCCTATACTTTGTCATTCTTTTCTAATTTTTTTTTAGACGATGTTATTTTATTTTGTTATCTAAGTTGTTTGCAGGGTCCATTTCAAATTTTAAAGACTTGGCAGAGGTTTTTACTAACCACTTTGCCGCTTCTAAAATATACGTGCATGTATCAGATTATCTTAGTACCATCAAATAAGGACAACATAAAAATTTCAAAGATTATATGACACGTTTTGCCAAAGTAATCATGAAAATTTTAGACCTCAGTCCGAATGTACACTTACATGCAATCAAAAACGGTCTTTGTCTCGATAAATTTCAAGAGATTATAACAGTAACAAAGTTAAAGACTTAGTCGAATTTCAAGAAAAAGCTGTTGAACAAATAGAGATTGAAGAGCTCTGCAAAACTCAGAGGATAGACAAAGAACAACTTCGACGCGACGAGGAGAAAACTCCCAAGTCACAAAACAACAAGAATAAAAGAGGTCAATGGTTTAGATGAATTTATAGTGCCATAGTGGGATCTTATCCGAAACTTATCTCATCCATCCTGAATAGGGATATCATAATAATGCTACCTCTATCCTGTCTAGTTAAAAATAATACAGTACTTTTCGAAAAGAAAACAAAAAAGTACAGGACAAACTGCTCAATGGTCAAGCATAACCGCTGAATTGCTTCCCATATCAAAATTATGCTTGTTCCATTAGACGTATGTTTCCCTTCAAAATCCATTTTCTTTTCTTTTACGTTTTTAATCATATCCCATATTAGTGGTATCTTTCAAAGTCGTATAGTGTGTGCGCCATGCGCGTACAAAACATATGAAAAAAAGTGCATATATAGTCATTTACTAATCATAATTCATATATACAAATATGCAATCTACTTTTATAAAACCCTTTTTAAAGTATAGAAATGGTAAAATTAAATTTTGAAGATTTAGTTACTGTTACTTCAATATAGTTGTGGGCTTGTTGAAGATGGAGATGAAGGATGGACTAAGGGTGAATTAATAATTTCATACACAAGTTAAGTTGATGGAATTAACAAATGCGTAATTTTCAATTAGTCGGGTTTTTTCTGTTGATAGTTGGTGGCTGATTTAGTAGTGTATCCAGTGGTACATAAACCGTGCTGGCAAAAGCTAAATACTGATCCATATATATAAGCGATTTTTGTGGTTTGTAATTGCAAACATGGAACGTGGTTGGAACTTAAGAGTCATTTTCTTTGATGTATATGCGCCAATGCTTAGAGGCCATACAAAGTCAGATTTTGTGCAATAGCCCAAAACAATTGATAGGATTAATTCTTCTTGTCATTATTGTTACTAGTTCACTAGTGCAAATGTGAAACGATTAATCGATGCTAATTAATTAAAGGTAATTATTCTAATGAAAATGTCAAAAATATCTTTTTATAATGATCTTTATTCAAAAAATGTGATTTATTTGTTTAGTCCTATTTTAAATAAAATTAAGGCTTTTATAACATATAAAAATTAAGTTTTACAATTTATTTTCAATAGTCAAAATGAAATATTTTTATACAATGACAATTATAAAATCTTTGTTGAAATAACCATCTTAATTAAATAGTATATTTTAGATATTAGAAAGATTTTGGCATTGGTAAAAAAGATTTTGAAAGATGCAAAAAATAAAATAATCCTTGAAAATTTTTAAAATTTAACAAAAATCCAAATGTAAAAAGCATGATGTCACAGTGAACGAAAAACGCTGATCTATCAATCGAAAAAGCTTCAGTGATGGTGGCAGACGATAACATTTTCCTCCTTTCTTCCAATCCAAAATTCTTTTATAACCGTTCATTCATCAACCATGAGAGCTCCAATGGCTTTCCTCCTTTTCTTCCAATTCAAAATTCTTTTCGCACATTTGCAAGGCAGTCTTGCTCCATATAATCTATGATTGCTTGCTCCTCCAAGAGAAGGTCTTCCATGAGATCAATGAACCCTTGTTGTTGTGGTTGGTGGAAGTAGCAGCAGCACTATTGTTGTTGTTGTTTTTGTTCTTGTAGATGTAGTTTTTGCAGGTTTTGTGGTTGAAGAAGATGAACCAATGATGTTTGGTGAGATTTGAAGGTGCAATTCAATAAAAGAATTGTTGAAAAAAGGCATACCATCTCTTACATATAGAATGAGCTCGAAAAGAAGTAAGAGGAGGACGAGGATGCCATCGATGAGCCTATGAAGGAAGCTTGCTCCATATTCTGCTGTTCATCCATGATGTGGTATTGAAGGTGCAACAACGGAAGTGGTGCCACTGATGATAACTAAGGTGTAAGAAAGGATGGGGATGGTGATGGTGATGATGAAAATTTTCCATGATTATTCGATAAGAAATGTAATAAGGAAGAAAGAGGACGTGATTTAGAAAAATTAGAATTTAAGGTTCTCTCAGTACTTTTGGTTGTCAAGTCAGCAATTTTCGTTCATTATCACGTCATATTTTTCATGTTTTAGTGTTTTTATCAAATTTTAAAATCTTTTGGGAGTTATTTTATCTTTCGCGTCTTTTAGGATCTTTTTGTCGGTGTCAAAATCTTTCGGTTACTATTTTGATAGTTTATATATGACTATAGCAAAGTATTTTTTTAAACTCAAACATTTAGGCAATGTTTCTTTCTAGAAGCTGAAATTGTGACTAGAGAATTGAAACTCAGTATTGAATTTGGTAGCCAAAAACTAGAACTAAAATTTTAATCTTGGAATACAAAATTTCAATCCCTTCCAGAAAGTGGAGACAGAAGGGACTGAAGGCTAAAATTTAAATAATATTCTTTTTTGGAAAAAAAAATCTATGACCTTTGACAAGTACTTCGAAAGACAACGGGACCTTCAACTAAAAAATACTTTTTTCGGCCCCTGACATTTACTTTTATGAGATTGATTAGTCATCTATCAATATTTTTTTTTTATCACTGACACAGGCTAATCAATCTCATAAAAATAAAGATAAAAGGCTGGAAATGATTTTTTGTTCAGAGACCTCGTAGTCCCTTTGAAAAAGTTATCAAAGACCGAATTGGGTATTCACTTTTTTTTTTTAAAGATACTCTTGTTTAACTTTTTGCAAATTCCAAATCTGTTCATTAATTTTCATATTTATATTAAACTAAACATGATACTTAGACATGACTCAATCTAATACATTTTACACCAAAAATAATACAGAAATTTAATTTAGTCTCTCTCTCAATTTCTATCTCCAAATCTCAATCTCCCTTCTAAACAGAGTCTTAACAAATTGTATCACTTGTTGCCTAAAAGGAAAAAAAGGTGATTGGTGGGTCATTCTTGTTGTAATTTGATTTTGGGTGGCATGGAACATCCACTTGGTCACGAGTGAATCTGACCTGATAAACCTATTAACTATTGGCCACTGTGAACGCAGCAATTAGCTAAGATTTGGATTTCAATAGGTAAGGAAGGTCGAAAGTTCACATTATGTTGCATTTTCATCACTCACTGATTGTCTTTTGTCATGGTGCTTCTTCCTTACCTACAACAAATTGAATACAGCAAATTCAACATGTCGTAATTCTTCAATTTTTGTTGTTTTGGTCCCTGAATTTGTCATTTTCTTGAGTTAAGCACGATCGTAATAACCTAATACATCTTTTGTTCAGACCTCGGTAGTGGCTGTAACACTAGAATTTTGTGGACCATAAGATAAGTAGCAATATCTCAGTGGCCTTATTTGTCGAATTCATACTTAATTAGCATTATCTTAATCTCACGATTGCTCTTATTTCATTGTCTCTACTCTTTACAATATAATTTGGCTATCTAGAATAATTTATTCTTAACAAGTGTTTGCACTTTAAAATACTTGTTATATATTTATATTCAATAAATGTACACATAAGAATATTTTTTATTGCTTAATAAATAACTTGAAGTATTTGTTAGCAACTCTTTTTAGGAAGAATTTGTAAATAACAAGTGATTCTGATGACTTTGTTTATAAAACAAAATATATAGCCAGCCCCAGCGAATAGCTACTATTTAATTTCTCTTTGATTGGATAATACCAATTAAATAACTTTGTTGGGGTTTGCTAATCACATAGAATCTGGTAATATAAGATATTTGTATCGACATAATTATTTCATGTCACTAACCCACTAAGATGATGTTAATCATAGTAGCTAGAATTTTGATTTAACTCTTAAAATCTTTCGATATTACGATTTTAAATGAGTCTATTGATTTTACAAAATTTGTATTAAGTCTGGCGATTTTAAAATTTAAATTTTGTTAAGATTTTATGTTTTATGTTCTTAATTTACTTTTTCGATTTCAAGTAAAATCTCGATTTTCTCTACCTTAAACCTGAATAATTGTGATTCGGTCATTCCAAAAAAGCTATCTATTTTATGTGATCCTTCACATACTTTCCTTCTCATAATTTTTAAAATCAAAGTGAAAGTGATATCTACACCTTTTACGGAAGAGATATAAAATTTGTTATAGTGGTACACGAGTTTAGTGTTTCCCACTTTATTGTATACAAATGCACAAGAAACATTTTCAAGCAACTTGAAGCATGATATAACACATGAGAAAGAGTATTTTAATTCTCCCATACATACATATGTATTAAAGTGGTATATCAGCAAAATAAACCATATCTACTCAGACATACAGTAGTATCCCATTTGCCATTACCACTAGGGCCTAGGCCAACTCCTCCTTTTATAAAGTTATAGAAGGGAAAACTGAAGTAATTATTGGAATAGGACCCAAAAGAATAAAAAAATAAGTAATAATTGGAATGTGTGTTTGCAGTAAAAGAATCTTCTTTATCTATGCTGACTATGCGCACTCAATAATTCAAATCTAATTATAAATAGCAGCTACATACTATTACTATCCCTGCATCTAAGAAGCCATAGACTAAATTGGCTTAGACACAGAGAGTTAGAGTGAGAGAGTTCTGTGACATGATGAATTCAATGATTTTCAAGTGTGTTCTGCTTATGGTTCTGTCCTGCAGATACACCATAGCAGAAACCAAAACAGAGTACCCCAAAAAGAACACATATATAATTCACATGGACAAGTTCAACATGCCATCAAGTTTCAATGACCATCTTCAGTGGTATGATTCATCTCTCAAAGCAGTTTCGGAATCTGCAGAGATGCTCTACACCTACAAACATGTAGCTCACGGATTCTCCACAAAGCTAACTGCTCAAGAAGCAGAATTACTCGCCAACCAACCGGGAATCCTCTCTGTTATCCCTGAAGTTCGATACGAGCTTCACACAACTCGAACACCAGAGTTCTTGGGGTTGGCAGAAAAAACATCAACTCATGCAATTTCCTCTGACAAACAAAGCGAAGTGATTGTTGGAGTGCTTGACACCGGAGTATGGCCTGAACTTAAAAGCTTCGACGACACGGGGCTTGGACCGGTACCAAGCAGTTGGAAAGGCACTTGTGAGACAGGTAACAACTTCAACTCGTCAAATTGTAACAAGAAACTCGTTGGTGCAAGATTCTTTGCCAAAGGATATGAAGCAGCCTTTGGACCCATCGATTTGAAGACAGAATCAAAATCGCCTAGGGATGATGATGGCCATGGAAGTCACACTTCAACTACAGCAGCAGGATCTGTTGTTTCAGGAGCTAGCCTCTTTGGTTATGCTTCAGGGACAGCAAGAGGAATGGCCCCACAAGCACGTGTGGCCGTTTACAAAGTGTGCTGGATTGGAGGGTGCTTCACTTCAGATATCGCTGCTGCAATCGACAGGGCCATTGAAGATGGTGTGAATGTGCTTTCCATGTCTATTGGGGGGTCTGTAACTGATTACTCCAGGGACATTATTGCAATTGGAACATTTGCAGCCACAGCACATGGAATTCTAGTATCCAATTCTGCAGGAAACAGTGGGCCTAGTGAAGCATCCGTGTCTAACGTGGCTCCATGGATAACCACCGTTGGTGCTGGAACTATAGACCGTGATTTCCCTGCTTATATCACGCTTGGAAATGGAAAGAAATATGCGGGGGTGTCTCTCTACAACGGAAAACTACCATCTAATTCTGCAGTGCCACTTGTCTATGCCGGCAATGTAAGTAGTTTATCCAGTGGACGTCTATGCACCAAGGATAGTTTGATTAGCAGTAAAGTTTCGGGCAAAATCGTGGTGTGCGAGCGCGGAGGAAATCCAAGAGTGGAAAAGAGTTTGGTTGTGAAGAAGGCTGGAGGAATTGGGATGATTCTAGCAAACACTGCAGAATATGGGGAAGAGCTAGTTGCAGATTCTTTCCTCATCCCTGCAGCAGCATTAGGCCAGAAAGAGAGCAATGAAGTCAAGAAGTATGCAGCCTCAACTCCAAATCCAACTGTCAAAATCGAATTCGGAGGCACGCATTTAGGGGTTCAGCCATCCCCAGTGGTGGCAGCATTCAGCTCCAGAGGACCAAATTTGCTCACTCCAAAAATACTTAAACCAGATTTGATAGCGCCTGGAGTGAACATCCTAGCTGGGTGGACCGGAGCAGTTGGACCAACCGGTTTGTCTGTTGACAAAAGGCATGTGAGCTTCAACATCGTCTCTGGCACTTCCATGTCCTGCCCCCATGTTAGTGGCCTAGCTGCCCTTCTTAAGGGAGCTCACCCTGAATGGAGCCCTGCAGCCATAAGGTCTGCCCTTATGACCACATCCTACACATCCTACAAAAATGGACAATCCATAAAAGATGTTGCAACCGGACTGCCGGCTACGCCGTTCGATTACGGTGCCGGGCATGTGGATCCAGTGGCTGCTCTTGATCCTGGTCTTGTCTATGATGCTACCGTGGATGATTACCTGAGCTTCTTCTGTGCCTTGAACTACACTTCATCTCAAATAAAGCTTGCCACAAGAAGAGTATATACCTGCAGCAAAAGAAAGACCTATAGAGTTGAAGATCTCAATTACCCATCTTTTGCTGTTCCTTTTGACACAAGTTCAGGCATAGGTGGTGGTTCTAACGCACCAACCACTGTCCAATACAAGAGGACCTTAACCAACATGGGCACCCCCCCAGCAATATATAAGGTTTCGGTGTCATCAAAGTCTCCATCCGTGAAGATTGTGGTTGAACCAGAAATACTTAGTTTCAAGGAAGTGAACGAGAAGAAGGGCTACACTGTCACATTCACAGCATCTTCAATGCCGTCCGGCACCAACAGCTTCGCTTTTCTGCAATGGTCTGATGGGAAACATAATGTTACCAGTCCCATTGCTTTCAGCTGGACCTGACAGTGAGTGAGATTTGAAGGCCCTAACTCTGAATTACATATGCAGCAATACATACATGGTTGAGTACAAGGGTTCATGTGATGCTGTGTATTTGGTCCAGCAAAGTAGGCCTAACAGAACAGCTCATGACTCATGATGATGTAATGTATCTCTTATGTTGTTCCTATTTGAAGCTAGTCAAACAATAATTGTACAGAAATAACTGTGCAATGGCACTTTTATAATGTAGCTTATATAATTGTACTTCTGAACTTATTTGGATTTTTCCTTGGCTCGGTAAAAAGAAAAAAGAATACGAATCAATCACTGAGCAGAAACTATACAAGCGCCAAGATACTATAGTCTTATGCACATTCCTTGGATCATACGTCCACTCCTCAAAAACACTACGAAACAAATTCTAGTTTAGACATTGACAGAATCAAGGCCATGCAAAAATAGTCTATTTCGGTATCATATGATCAACACTAAAGTCAAAAAAATAATCACTTCAAACGAGAGCATAATGATGATGGGACTAATAACTACTACGTTTGAAAGAAATTACAGCCATTCCAAGAATCAAAATCACCTATCTTAATCAGAAAATAGGGGCCCGTCTTTTGATCAGAATCCCAAGTGTGAAACCTCAGTCACACGTCATTGATTATATTTGACTTCTTTTCTCTTATGCATCCATTGTTGATTGGGAACATGTCCAGTAACATTTGAGAGGACGATAACTCTTCATACTTTTTCATTTCTTCTCAAGCTTGTGTATTTTACTATCATTATGATTTCAGTTCTCACATTTATCCCCATCTATTTGTGTTTTAATCCTTAACAATTTTACCTATAACAGTACTACCCTTAATTCTTTACCTTTTTTGAGTGAATAATCAATATTTACGGTTTTAATTCCTAGAGGACTAGAGTTGTAAAAAACAAAAATGGCTATATAGGACTTGGGAGCTAAGATCTAAATAAGTTGAAACTAAGAAAATCAATGGCTCAATTGAACTGCAACTTCATACGCAAAATCTTAACAAAAGGAATTGTAATGAAATTTCCAAATAAAGCTCAAGATTTCATTATGAAACTAATGGTAACATTACAAAACTGTTTGGTAAATTACACAAGCAACAGCATATGAATTATGATGTGTTGGAATAATTTTGAATATGCAACTAAAATAAAGGCTCACTCCTAGCATGAACATCACTCAGGATCCTCTAAAGACTGACAGACAGGGAGGTAGTATGTATCAAGCTGCCAATATCTGTGTTTTACACCTTCCCAAACTTCTTCTCCCAAACAATCCTTAACGGGCAAAGGAATCAATTGCGTGGAATAACCCAAATTCTCGAGCTCAAGGGAAACCAAATGGCAATACACAACATGAAAAAATGCATTACCACCACAAAGGCCATTGAAGAATGAATAGATCCCACCTGGCTTCAACAGTGCAGGAAGATGTTGGTGGAACTCTCTCAGGTCTTCATAGTACTCCCCATAGGTATCGAAGAAAATTCCTACACCACGAAGCGGCAAATGAACCATAAGTAATATTTAAGAAAGCTCAATTCACTAGGAATCAGAAAAGAATGAATAAATAGATAAAACAAAACACGTTTCCTATATTTTTAACAGAATCAGCAGTTAAAAAGGTGGGAAATGGCCAGGTTCACTATATAATTTACTCTAATTTGGAAGGCTTGATCATCAATACTTACTTCAATACAGCCTTAGAATATATCGGAGACCAATTAGTTTTCACAGAATTCCAAACATCATTATTTATCATAAAGTAGTAGCAACAATAAGCAAATGAGTAAAGAGTTAGGAGTTATCACTTATCAGTATTTTACTTTTAGACATCAAATTGAAAGACAATCCTTCTGAGTAGTGAGTACTGATGCTTAAGCTCATGAGATTGAGATTGAGATTGGGATTGACTGATTGAGAATTAGCAATTACCATCATATGTTTCAAGCTGAGACAGAGCATCTTGCCAGCGACCAAAAACAATCTTCACATTTTCCTTCTTCCCCCATCCTGTACCAAGCATGCGTTCATAAACCTCCGGATGAGCCTCAACAATGGTGTGAGTGGCAGGTGCATACTGCTGAATGGCCGTATCGACAAGACCCATTCCGAATCCAATATTGAGTATGTGACCACCACCCGAACAAACAGCTTTAGCATGAGCCTCCATCAAAGGCTTCTCCCATGCCATCATCACAGCCTTGCTATCAGTGTCCATAAGTTTGTCTTCGCTGAAACTGACCCTATCTTCCAAGTAATCATGACCGGAATCGGCATTTTTATTTTCTTTTCTTGCAATTGTACCCAGGACCAGTTCAGCCTGAATCCCTAGAAAAGTGAATATATAGAAATCAGATCCCAATGGTATTAAATTTTGGATTCAGACTCAAATTCAAGCAAAACGATGGAATCAAATTACTCTGTGTATTACAGTATCCATTGTATTTATATACATGAAGAACTAACTTGTAACTAACTTGCCGGCTAAGGTAAACTACTAACTAACTCGAATAACAGACTAACTAATAAATTATAAATTCTGTAAAGTCATAACAGAAAGAAAGGAGGGTGCGCACCGGCATTGAGGAGGAGCTCGTAGGCCTCTTGATGGCCTGCTTCCATGGCGAAGTCACCGGCGGAGAGGTTGGAAGGAGAGAGGGCGTTCCATGGGGCGCCAGCAGAGAGAAGGATGGAGAGGATGTTTGCGTGCCCTTGCTTTGCAGCGTGCATAAGAGGAGTGAGGCCCTCCGCGTCGAAGTGGCTAACGTCGGCGCCGGAATCTATCAGGGACTTCAGCTTTTCGGCGTCGCCGTTCCTGGCGGCGTCGCATAGTTGCTCCCCTTCGTTCATGGTTGCTCTCTGCTTAAACCCTACTCTCTACTTGGCCTCCAAAATCTATCATTTCCTTCTTTATTTTCCTTTTCTTTATTTAAATTGAAGTTACAGTTAATGAACCACTAATTTTAAAACTTCTATAAATAAAGATTGATGTAATTCTAAATAAAAATAGAACACGGCTGCATCTAAGAATAAAGAATTTGGTTGTTCTAAATTTTAGATTTTTTACTTTAGAAGATAAAGCGAAATCTCTTACCATTAAATGTTTTTTTCTCATGTACCGGTTATCTACCAAACTCGACACAAAACTCGATTGACTTCTTATATCGGTCTTTCGGTACATATCTCCAGGAGGAATTATACAAGTTATAGTACTATTATCTCAACAAAGAGTGTCGTCTCACTTTTTTCATGGAAGTATAAATCGTGCCAAACAACAGAGAGTGCTATATAACATCAACGGAGAGTGTCGTCTCACCTTTCATCTGAGAGAATGATCATATTCTAGGACATAGTGCCCATGCACACTTTTCTATCATAATCACAATCTATATGGGATATAATGTCTATACACACTCTTAAGTCATAGTGTCTGCCACATTTTTCAATCATAATCATAAGCATGGTCAATCTTATTCATAATCAAAATCAATATCGAGATCATAAGCCTTTATATTCATATTTATCACGAGGATAATCGTCCTCAAATCGTGAGATAGATACACCACTGTTCTCATCATGGGTGGGACAAAACTACCATATCCACGAATCTACAATGCAATGAGCAAGTGGAACCGTGCCACCATCCTTGTCAGGCAACTAATAAATATTACAATTCAAAATCACACATTAAGACCTTTCTTTTTTAAGAATCATATTTGACCCATTTACTTTAATAACAATATATATTTAGTTCACATTATGTCAAGAGTCACCTTCATTTCTCATTTAATCTAAAATTTACAGTCTGATTTTCATACCATTTAAAAACTCAATTCATTAGATTTTTCACACTCATTTCAAAGCTTATGAATTAGTTATCAGGAATCATATGGGGTTTACAGGGGGTTACAAGCTTATTGAAAAGGTTAAATAGTCAAAAATAGAGTTCTTTCAAGAAAACAGAATGTGTGCGCACGCACAATTCTATACGCATGCACATATCAGAGCCAATTTTTCGACGGGTGTGTACGCACCACCTTGTGCGTATGCACAACTTGCAACTTTTTTTTGGCGTGCGTGCACACCTCCTTGTGTGTATGTATAGCCTCCAACACACCCTGTCTAGTGCGCACTCACGCCTCTGTGCGTATGCACCAACAAAACTCTAGTGTGCTGCAAAATTCTGAAATTTCAATTTTAAAGCCCAATTTTCAAATCTTCATAATTTTTCCTATAAAAATCATTTTTCGTTCATTTTTTGAACGTCATAAACTAGACAAACTTAGTTTTCATTCAAATCAAGTTTTACAAATTTTCGAGATCCGATGGCCAAGTTATAGCCCGCCAAATTTAACCAAAATCTTCGAAATTGTAACATTTTCTGGAATCCTCCAAAGCAACTTTATTCAAAACTAGTTCTTTTCATAGAACTCATTTTTCACTTAACCAAAATCCCCAAACTAACTTCAAAACCATTTTAAGTTTAAACCTCTTTTAAAAGACTAAAAAATCATACTGTTCACAAATTACAAGCTTAATAAAATATCATAATCATTTATTCTTAAATTAATCACTTAAATTACCTTAAATAAGGATTTATTAAATTAGACCACACGACAAAGTCTCTAGACTTTAAGGGGGCAACAACCAATCTTATTTTTCTTATTATTCAATTTAATCCAAACTTATAAAAATTTCAGCAACACCTCTCATAAAACTCGGACTTTACCACCCTTCAAGGGTTCCATCAATCACAACAATTAACTGATCTTTTTTCCCAATAACGATCAAAACAACAAGGTTCTCAATCCATTCAATTTAACCAAAGTAATATTATGGGTTAAGTACGATTTTGGTCCCTAAGGTATACGCTGAAAATTTTTTCGTCCCCAACTTTTTTTGCATACAAAATCGTTCCCTAAGGTTCAACATAATTTTAAAATCATCCGTCGGACCAAAAAACCCTTCTCTTCTTCTTTCTCCTCTTCTTCTTCACAACATCTCTTCTTCTTTATCGAAAGTAAAAACAGAAGCAGAAACAAACGCAAAAACAGAAGCAGAAAGCCAAGGATACCTCTTTCTATTCTAGAAAACAAAAGCAGAAATAAACACAGAAACATAAACAAAAACAAAAACAAACGTCGTTCCTCCTCCTCTTTCTCTATCCCCTCAAAGGAGCTATCCTCGTAGAAACAAATACAGAAACAGAAGCAGAAAAAAATGCAGAAATAGCCGCTCATGGATGTGCAATAAGATCGAATAAACAGAATCCAAATCAGAAGCACAAGAACAATAAAATCAGAAATACAAGAATAATAATCAAAAATCAGAAGATCAAATCAGAAGTAGAACCCTGCAGAGGACCAGCGACAAGGACTAGAAGCACCGGCGGCAGTGACGGTAGTAGGGGATGCGAAACAGCGGAGGAGCTTCGGCGACGACAGTGGGTTCAACAGACGGCAGCGGGTGATCCCTTCCCCATTTAAATTATTTTTTTATTTTATTTTATAATTTTTTTTAGTTAGGAGTAATTTAGTAATAAAAATTAAAATTTTGGTAAAAAAATATGATTTTAAAATTAAGTTAAATTTTAGGGACAATTTTGTTTTTTGTATGTAAAAAAGGTTAGGGACGAAAAAATTTTTCGACCTATACCTTAAGGACCAAAACCGTACTTAACCCTAATATTATCAATATAACCAAAATTTACAGCAAGCACTCAGTCTCAATAATCAGAAAACAGTCGCAATCCACTCATCATCATAATAACTCCCAAACCAAGTACAAAAGCCAACTCCATTCACTAATTACTCATCATATTTCTGTTCATGCAATGTTATCAAGCAACCATTTTAACAAAATCCAACTAAACATAATCAATTAAAATCAAGATTCTCAGCCTTCTCAATCAATCGGGTAAACAATCACATCCATTTAAAATAGTTTAGTTCAATCTATAAAACTCACATAATCACAAAATATATATTTTTCGTATCAATATCGATTTATAACAATTTTTGGAAATAAAATGGGTTTAAGAAAAAGTCTCTACCTCAAACGTGACTTAACTACGCGACAAATTTCCCTTTATTCTTATTTTGCAGCAGCGGCGTCGAAATCCGACCATCCCCGCAACCGCAAACGCCATTAAATACAATATGCAAGAACCGTAACTTAACCCTAAGACATTAATATCGCGAAAACCTCAGTAACTAATGATAGAATAACAACGGTAAAGATTTTTGGGAGGCCATAGTTGATTTATGTTTTAGGCTGGAGGCTATGGTTGATTATGTTTTGAGTCGGAGACCGTGATTGGATTAATTATTGGTAAGTTTAGTTAGAATAGTTCAATGGTATGTAATGAAATATTATGGTTATTATATTTGATTGAAATTTATATAAGTAAAATATGAAGTTATAGTGTTTTACTGATTCTGTTTGCTCCATTTTATTGTGTTAAGTTTTGCATTTTTAAAAAAAAAAGTAAAATATGAATTTAGGTTTTGGATAATTAATTGTTATTACTCAAAAATGTTCATAAAATAAACAATAATCACTGCGGTTAAAAAAAATTAAATTATTTTAAATTTTAACTATTTTATATTTTTTATTTAGATAGGGTTGAGTTAATTAATTTAAGCGCAATGTTAGGGAATCAAAAGGGTATTAGCCAAATATCTTTGGATGAATCCAAAATCTCTACGAGTTAATATATATGGATGTTTCGTCTGCTAAGTATTAGAATGTTTCTTTTTCATACTAAATGGATGTTCTTTTATATATTTTTCGAATTTTTTTCTATTGCAAATATGAATGTCTCTATTTCTTTAAGAATTTCATATTTTTTTAAATTTTATAAATATTTAATTATTTTTGCTAAAATATAATTGGATGTTTCTTTTGTTAAGTATTATGATATTATTATATGTTTCTTTTGTTAAGTATTATGATATTTTTTCATATTAAATGAATATTTTTTTCATAATTCTATAATTGTGTAGTTTGCAGTCTCTTTAATCATCAAAACGGTACCTAATATTACAAAACGCAGAGAACAACATCGGCAACAAACCCCTAATTACAAACATGTGTGTTGAATATAAAATAGGAACTCCATCACCCACCATTCTGCACTCTAACATGCTCCCTGCACACTTCAAGTACAAGTCAATCAAACCACTTCCTACATGAGAATTCCTATGGAACTCACTCTTAATCATCTTAGCATGAAACTGCATCCCCTGCCAAATCTTTGAGGGAAGTAAATGCAGTCAAAACACTAGCCATAGTGAACATGTCAACCTCCAATCCCATTCTAACCATCTCACAAAACAGTGCCGACGCCTCCGATCCGTCGCCGGTGTTGTCCGCACACCACAATCATCGAGTTTCAAGAAACCTCATCCCTCCCACCAAGCCCCATCTCATGAAACAGCTTTTCGCCTCACACAAGAATTCCTCCTTGCTATAACTCGTGAGCATGGCATTGTTAACAGAAGCATAAGAATTAAACCCACCCATCACCACAAAGCACAGCGCATTGGTGAGAGAGAGATCTGTGTGTGATTATTGGAGGTGGATAAATTAATGTGAGAGAAAAGAAAAAAACTTTTATAAAATTTAATATAATCTTTTGTTTTTATATGCTTTTCCTTAATTTAATCAATAATTTACTCCTTAAACCAGTAAATCAATCAGCCAATAATCCGATGGGTTCAATTACTGGTTCCTTCTGACAACTACGCTGCCTATCTTATTATCTCGACCAGGTCAAAACACAGAAGCTTCTACTTTCAACTTTGAGGGAAAAGCCATGTTGTAGCTTCATGTTGCAGCTTTCTGGAAAACGACGGCGTACCACCCGACAAGCATGATGGCTATGACACGTGTTCTATATCCAATCCATAAATTCGCTTTACCAATCGCCAATAATACATTTAGCGAAACAAAAGAAGAGAAAATTAATTAGTTTCGTGAATGTGATCACGTGTATGGTGTAAAGTAACCGGATCCACCAAACGAGCTTCCTGTGTGCCAACTTCCATCGCTGCAAGCTTGCAACACAGATTCCATATCTCGGATTCATCATTCTTCTCCATTATCGATTTTATTATTCAATATCATGGCATCCACTTTTAATCGATGGGAGAAAGATCCTTTCTTTACCGCCGCCGAACAAGTTCAGGAGTCCGCAGACAGGTACTTCCCTATTCCTTTTTCTTTTCCCTTTAAGAATTCATAGCTTGTCTCGCGGGGGAAATAGGAAATTAAAATCCTTGTAATGAATTAATATGTTTACACATGAATCTGCCATTTTTTTTTGGGTAATTGATTTGCTGTGATGGTGTTTTGAAGGATGGAATCTGCGTATAGGGCATGGATTCATGCAAAGAAAGATGCGTGCAGCCCTTGGAACTCTGATGAAATATGCCGGGATGTGCATACTGCTCTTGGCACTGCTAAATGGCAGGTAATTGCTTAGCTTCTTGTTGTAATTGTGATTTGGATTGTTGGATCATGATGCTGAGCATTTGGTTGCATTTTGGGGGGCCAATGCAGTTAGATGAATTTGAAAAAGCGGTTACATCGAGTTATAACAATAGCTCAACTAAGGATGCAAGAAATAGGCACCAAGATTTCATTTCTGCCATTGTTGACAAGATTACAAAAGTTGAACATTCCTTAAATGAGTCCCTTCATCCAGGTAACAAGGCGCCTCTGCCTTGGGTGCGTCTAGATGAAGGAGAAAGAGATGAGCTCGCATTGTTCCTTTCCGGTGTGCCAGAGGCTGAAGGAAAATCTGTTGGTAGAGACCATGAGGATTCACAGTCAACATCTGGCTGGGGCTCCACACTAGAAGTGGAGGACAAATCACCTGGGCATCGCAGGGCGGCTAGTGCTGATGCCCATGTTAGTTCTTGGAAAATTGCTGTTTCTGATGAGCTTCAACAACGCAATACCCCCGATGGTTCTTCTGGTGCTATGCATAAGGTAGCCAGTCTCTCTGCGTTTGTTAGCTCCATGGAATCAGTCTCTAAGTTGAAGTGGGCCAAGAATGGTTATAAAAAGCTCAAAGCAGGAAATCATCATCAAGAAAGTGATAATGCACTGCTACCATCAGTGCAATTGAATGGGGTATGTTTTGAGTCTGATTTAGTACGAGTATTTCGATTCATTAACCAAATCATTAATACTACCTTTTGTGTTGATGAAAAAAGGGCTTGAATTCATGCTATGAAAGAAGTAAGAGTTACCTTGATAGCTGTGATGAATGTTATGATAAGCAACTATATGGATGGTATGGGGCTATTCAAAGACAGCTTCAAAGATCTCAATACCAAATGCAGTACAGTAGGCCTGTTCAGTTAACTGTGTGGATATCTATTCTCCTTTGCATGATAGGTAAGCTCTGGATCTTTCTTTGTTTTCATGTATGAAACTTTATTCCTACAAAAAAGTGTGCATTTGCATGTTCTGCAATTTCTGAGCCTTATGCACTGCTTTGTACAACTGTACCTGATTCTGTTGAGTTTTTCATGCTTTCCCTGTTTGTGATTTTGTTGCTGTGTATATTTGACACATAGACACAAAGCTATTTCGAATTTATAGAACTTTTTTATATAAGATGCATTTTTTTAAGATGAACCTCAAATATCGTGCTAGAATCATATTTGAGGTGGAGAGGTTTTGTAATGTTTCCAGTTTTTAAGTTTCAGTAGGAAACTTCTATAGTTGGCTGTTTTTATCATGGGGTTTCTGTGAGCATCCAACCATATATCTTGGTGTATATAGTTTTGTGTTGTGCTCGCGCCTTATAGACTAAAGGATGATGTAATTGTGTCAATTGTTGCTTATACCAATGTTATTGTTCAATTATCATTTTATTTCTCCTCCATTTTATAATGTGAATACACCTACATGTTTGCTTACAATGCTGATTTCTCTGCAGTTTTAATTGCTTTCTGCACAATGTAGTAAGGAAGATTTAGATACATTATCTATCAATTTGTGGTTGGCGCCAAGGGGAATAGAAACATTCTTTCAGTACAAGCTCATATATGTTGTTGCTTAAGCAGGTGAGAGTTTTTTTCTGGTTCACTAACATACCCCGTGTCGATGTACAAGGTGGTTTGATATCACTAGGTAGTATTTAGAGTGGTCCTTAATCCTAGGCTGTGTAGCACATCCTGACCGTTTTGTACTACTTGATCTAGCCCCTCCATTTCAATTTTGTCTCACTAAAGTGTGTTCGAGACAAAGGGGGAATAACCTACTAAATGTCGTTTCATGTTTGTCTGTCTAGTGAATTGAGAACTGTATTGTGTACCAAAAGCTTTTAGGCTTTAGCCCTGCATGTTAAAATTCAGGATCATATAGTATCAAATTGCTGGAAATTAACAAGGAACCATGGAAGTAAAACTGGGTAGACTTATCTATATTTCTTTCAGCTTATGTGATGCTCCCGTTTTTGAGGATACAATCATACAAGGCAGTTGATTAACTAACTGTCAAGTCTACAATCTAGGAGAGAAAAAGTGATAATTGATACTGTCAGGGTGTATTGCTTTTTCATTTTGGATGGAAAGGGAAAGACAGAAAGATGTTTGTAGAACAAAATTGAGTCTACTTTACTATTGCCATTTTATTTGATCAATGTATATTATCTTGTCGTCCTGTTAAGCAAGCTTTATATTTATTTCCTTATGGAAAATATTAAAATATTCGATGCATGACCAACTTTTTAATTAGAAAAATGAGAGTGGTGTTTGGATTAAACGAGCCAGTGAATAACTAAATGTGTGGGTTTGCTCTGGTAAGTAATCGGTAGCCAAAATAGAATGTGCCAACAAGAACTGGAACAAAGAACTCGTAAAGTGTCTCAGACATGGACTTGGGATCCTCTTTTATAACGAACGCACTCATCTCTTTGTTCTTGGACTCCGTATCCGCAACATGGTCCTTGGCTTCTACCTCTTCTATGGTGGCACCTTGCAGGACACCCACCTGGTGCTTAAGGACCAAGTTCTGTGCTCCTTTGCTGTGTCCAATTGCATCGAACTCCTTCGTTGCATCCTTGCCTGCTAACTCCATCAACACCTCTTTGCCGCCAGGGCGTTCCTCCAAGAACTTCATGACACCCAATACCTTTAAAAGAAAATGAAGTTATATATATAATCAGTTTAAAGTTAGAGTTTTGTTCGCACCAACAATAATTTAATTTTGGAAGTGTCAAATTAGAGAGGCAATGAGGCATGGATAGAAATATATACCCTGCCATTGATCACAAGCCAACAAGCTTTCTTGGATTTGTGTTGGAAAACCCTCTGATTCGCCATGATTCAAGAGTTTTGAGGCTAGTTCCTGTAGTTTGAAACACTTTCCAAGACTCCCAACTTTTTAGCATAGTGAGTGTTAATTTGATTGCTTCACTCACCGATGCTACTTCCAAGTTACAACCACATTTTTCACTTCATCCGTGGGTTGGACTAGTGGTGCAACAGCACGTGGAGAGGAAAGTAGCTTGTCAATAATTTCATGGATATTAAATAAACGATTCAGCTGACATGGGATATATGTTAGGCTCATTATTAATAAAAGTTTTTATTTTTATTTTCAATTTTAATAAATGCATACAAGATATATGGAAACTTAAACTTTATATGTTTTCCATATAAAAAAAGAAATTCAACTGATAACCAAACACATATTAGCTAACTGATGGTCAAAAGAATGGTCGAGATTGATTTCACTCCAACCAAAAAGATATCTTATGGTTCATTAACACTAATACACGCTTTTCTTAAACAAAAACAAAATAGAATTGCAGAAGCTGATATTGACACAATAGACAGACTAACACTAAATATGATTTTCTATTTATGAAATGCAAGGACCAAAAAGGAAGAAAAGGACGAAACTAAGACACCATTGAATCTCTACATGCTTCTTGTTATTGCAAATGCCATAGATGACCATGGCTAAGCAGCTTTAGGTAGCTCTACACTAAGTTGAACGGGGAAGCACGTGCGAACGCACACACGCGAAATGAAACAGAGGCTACCCAGAACTTTTTATTTCTGTGCTAGCTTTAGATAACTCATTGGGGTTGCCTTTCTCCACCTTATTGTCAAATTCCATTCCCTGAAATGTGATCCGTGATGACCGATACTTGCTACCATAAGCAGTACCAAACCCCCAACCAAGTCCTACTCCAACGCCACAGCCTCCACCTATCCAATAATAATAATATTGTTCTTGAAAGATTGAACGAACAATCCAAGTACAGATACCACAAGAACTAAAAGTCATGAATTTGGAACCAAAATGTTACAATTTTGAGGCTGTCCATGTTCATGCCTTAAAAAATCATTATGAAATTTTCTCTTGGGAACAATGGCAGGATTACAGAAACCATGTCACATAACTTGATTGTATCAATGTCATATAATATGAATAACCAGAACCAGAAGGATCATCATTTGCAACAAGATTATAACAGGAACCTGTATAACAGCAAGGGTATGCATGCTATTTCCATCTAATGAAAACTGAAACTGAAAAAGCGAGAAAAAAAAGCAAGAGGGAAATGGTAATTAACTAATTATACCTGCACCAAGACCCAAGAAGTTCAATGGCATACCTGATGAATACACGAAAAAAAAACGGATCAGATAAATTGACAGTAGTGCAATAAGAGACATAGCAGACTGAGACTTGAAATTGACAAAATTACAAAAAAAAAAGGGATCTCAGATAATCAAATTACAACAATATTACGATCAAAGCACATGAAATTAAAAGAATGATTAGCGAAATCAGAGGTTTTGGAAGAGTGAAAAGAAAGGACCTCCGAAACCCCATCCTACACCGAAACCGCAACCTACTCCGAAACCTGAAAACGCAACAATAAAGATCAGCTCGAGTGAGTGAAATTTGTGAAAAGTAAATTCAATGAAGAATTCATGAAGAACCGGAGAGACAAATGTAGCATACCAAATCCGACGCCAACTCCGTTGAAATTAGTGATGACCATGTTTCTTTCTTTCTTACCGGCTTAGCACAGCACCGCACCTACCGTAGCAATGAAATCAAATCACTGCTATATGGTTCTTTTCGACCCGCCCGTTATGTACTAAAAATGGAAAGCCCATTTGGACTCGATGCACCTAAAAGAAAAAGGTCATTCGGGTCGGGTTTCCGGCCCTGCCCATAAACAAAAGGGCAAGTTACTCATCTAATCGGTGATTAAAAAAAATGGTGAACTCTATCTATTTCTCTAAAATAAAAGATAAATAATTTTTTATAATATATTTAATAATTATTAAATAAAATTATTTAACTTTAATATCTAAATTTTAATTACCTAATCAATTGATATAATTTTTTTAAAATTATAAAAATCAAAATTTTCTAAAACTCTCTTTTGATAAATCAGAGAGAAGGAATTACATGTACATATATAATATAACAGCAAAATCAAAGGGGTTAAAAAAATAAGAAAAGGAGACGATGGTGATCAACTTTTTTTTTTGTATATTTGGTAGGTGTTTGGTGAAAAAGTGAGTATGGGTGATTGATAAATATGATGAACATATGAAAAAATTAGTTAATAATATTAAATAATAAATTATCTGATACAGAAAATGTAGTAATACATTTTCTTGGAATAACATAAATATAATTTCTATTGGTTTTCGACTTCAAAGAAGCACTAAAAATTTTATTTATTCTTTTTATTTTTTGAAAAATTTTTATTGTATGGTTAAAATTATAAAATGTAAATTTTCTAGTAATTTATATAAATTGTAAAAAAAAATTATATCTTGATTAATTAGCTAGTTAGATTATCATAACTTAGGTTAAATTAAAAGTTAATATTAACTATGATAAATCAATCTATTTTATCTAACAATTATTAGATATATCACATGAAGATAACTTATCCTTTATTTTAGAGGGGATTGAATAAAATTCACCAAAAAATAATAACATTAATGTATTAGTATATTACCTAACTTCAAAGTTCAAACAAATTAAGAAAGTTGCAAATAATAACGGCAAACTTTTCTTCTCTCTCTCTAGAAGGACCCGCTAAGATCCTTTGGGATTATACATACTCAAATATGAAATATGAACCCTATGCATAGAGCAATCATGGAAACAAATTTAACCATTGAAAAAATCAAAAGGGTGATTTTTCTTATTGGCTCTCTCAAGACACCGAGAGCCGAGAGGGGATGGTTTTCCTACTATATATTTTCTATAAAGAGCATTAGGATATTGTCAAAGACTCAGTGTGCACTTTTGTTAGAAAGCTTTAGAGTGATTCCTCAACTATAAAAGATGTAAACCAAACTCTCATTGCAATGATCTTCTCCAAAGAATGACATGCAAATACTAACGAAATTAGGATCTTCTCCAAAGAATGACATGCAAATCGGTAGCAGAGCAACTCCTTCACCTTTAAGTGTTCCAATATTCAAGTGTTTCATTGGTTCTAGCTATTGATCTGGCTCATAATTTTTATACATCTAAAACCACTGGAATATCCTACTTTTCAATCATCGAAGAAGTACTAGTTTCAGCACTAAGGATGAGTTTCTACTTTGCATTTCTTGTTCCTTCTGTTGTCGCAGCAATTTGCAAGACCAAAATAAATAAATAAATGAAAGAAGATTATGCTTTGGAACTTTTTAATTCGAGCCAAATTACTTTTCAATTCACTTTTTCATTTGACTAGTGATCCCCAATTGTAGGTTTTCTCTTTGAAATTGCAAAACCTTTTATGCTACCAAATACAAACAACATTACTACAAAGAGAAACAGAACAACAGAGCATGAACAATGAATGATACAGAGATATTTATTCCACACACAAGAAACTTGAAAGTTTAAGAAGCAAGATACATGGATATTGAAGAATTCAAGGCACAATCTTAAAAGCTCTGGTCTTATCGATCCAGCCAATGAAGGAATTCTAGTTCCTGAAAATTAAATCCACAAACCGCGAATCAGCGACCTCTTCAAGTAATTAATTATTTATTTTCAATTAATATTATTATAATAAAGATATATATAAATTTATGAGAAAAATATAACTTGAATTTTTGTATTGAGAATTTACTAAATAGTTAAAATAACTTTATGTCACAAATCAACAAATGTTAACAATAGAGTTGATGTATATATCTATTAAAATAGGTTACTCACAATTTAAGACTAAATAGAAACCGTAAAATTTGACAGGTGAAGACTTAGCTACATGAAATATATCTATATAGCACACATGATGAATGAACACAGCACAGCTTTAATTTGTGTTTGGACTTTCTATTGTTTTCTTTGGTACACAATTAATAGTGTTTGTCGACATTTTCTTAATAAATTCGAGTTATTTAAATGGTTAATTTATATTACTTGTTTGTTTATAAATAAGTGTTAGGTTTTAAATCTTAACATTGTATATGCAGTAATTTATTTGCTAATGATCAAAATTAATTCTTAACCTGTTAAGTTAGGAGAAAATATTATATATGTATCGTACCCTATAATTAGAAAGTAATGACTTATACTTTAACCATGTCAGAAAATTTGAAATTGAAGATAAACGTGACCTTATTACGTAAACAGTATTCTCCAAAAATTTTGACATTCGCTCAACAAGATTATTGAACAGTTCAAACATTAAAAGTCTATAAAACGGTAACAACATCAATAGTCTTAAATACAGGTCATACAATAGCAACTCGATTATATATGTAGATTTTAAGAGATTTTCTACTGACTTGAGTGTTGGAGTTCTTTTTGCAAGTACCACGCTTGAATTTGAGTTCAAGGAGAATACTTTAGACGACGAACAAGGCCATCTCCTGCCATCAACATCCAGGATCCGACGTATAACGCGGAAAAGAATATCCTCACCAAAACAATATATAATTACATTATATATAGTAAACTACTAGAGCAATATTATTTTACAAATTGACCCAACCTATAAAACAAATTCTTTTTTCATGCAATTAATTACTACCCCACTCCCTCTTGTCACCGAATAAGTATTGAAGAAGGTTGAATTTCGATGTTCAAAAGTAAAAAAGAAAAAAAAATAAAGGAAAGAAAAGGAGCAAGAATTGAGCAACATAACGAAGCAACATGTTGATAAATGATAATGGTAGACCTATAATGTATTTATTAGCAATCTACAATTGTCAGTGAAATTGAAAGTGGTCATTTGGTGGCACGTGAAGCCACTTGTGTATGTTGAGGCTGAGGCGAAAGTGTTCACGCCTAATGTGGCAGAATATAATCAATCACGTATTCAGAGAAGTAAAATGCATCTCTATCTTATCTCTATTCTTTCTGGCTATGATCTCCCCCTTTAGTTGTGTGTGTGGTGGGTGGGGGTTATATATGTATTTTCAAATTAATTTAATTCGGCTTTGTTTTCGCCCATCATACATTGCCAGCATCCTCCGACAATCTTGGTCCCCCTCTTCTACTACCCACTTTTCAATACAACATCTGATTCTCTTCTTCTACACCATAACTTGTAGCTCAAGCTTAATAATAATAATACACCATTTCTATTATCTACAAACTAAAACGTACCGACATAGTACTCTACTCACATATATCTTGCTATCCCTCACCTAAAAACACTCCTACATATTATTCATCTTTATATTAACACATTAAATTATGCTTAAGTGTACACAAAAATTTTTATATTAAATTATTTATTTATATAAAAATTTAATTTAGAAAATTTAAATTTTTTTGAAGAATATTATATATTGAGTAAAGTATTGTTTTTGTTCTTAATGTTTGGAGTAAATCCCAAAGTTGTCCCTAACGTTTTAATCGTCCTATTTAAATCCCTAACATTTCAAAACTGACTCAATGTAATTGACGGTGAGACAAAATTGAGATGATTTTGAAACGTTAGGGACTTAAATAGGACGAAAACGTTGGAGACAAAAATGATACATAGAAATAAATTTTAATTTTATCCTTCAATAATATCAATTTTTTACTATACATTGTATTCAATTATTTTTTAATCAGATTTAAGTAAATTACACTTAATCATATTACTTTCATTTTTAAATAAATTATTTTTTTATAATTTTACTCTTAAAGATTTTTAGTTATCATGAAATGTTTGTAGAATAACTAGTATATAAACTTGCAGAAAAAAAAATATATATACAATAAAATATAAATTATACCTTTTGTCTTTAATGTATCAAAATTCTTTAAAATTATAAAAAAATAAATTTATTTAAAATGAAAATAATGTGATTAAGTGTAATTTATTTAGATGTAATTAAAAAATAATTGAATACTATGTACAGTAAAAAATTAATATTATTGAAAGATAAAATTAAATTAAAATTTATTTTTATGTATCATTTTTGTTCCTGACGTTTTCGTCTTATTTGAGTCTTGAATGTTTCAAAATCATCACAATTTTGTTCCGTCGTCAATTCTGTTAACGGATCCCTAACGATAGGACAACATTGAGTAGTCAATTTTGAAATATTAGTGAGTTAAATAGGACATTGAAACATTAGGGACAATTTTGGGACTTACCCTAAAAGTTGAGGACAAAAACAATACTTTATTCTTATATCTTTTATTAAATAATGTCAATAATTAATATGTCTAATAAAATTAAAAATTAAAGACTAATTTAATAATTAAATTTTGTTAAAAATTTAATTATGCGACTAAAAATTCTTTAGAATGATTTGAGATATTAGTGTTTGATTTTTCTATCTCCATTTGACATTTTAAACATGTAAAGTACACGTTCTACTATTCTAGCACTTAGCTGATCAATCTCATAAACCTTCCTCACTGACAGAATACGCATAAAAGGATTCATATATTTGCTAACAAGCCAGTATCAACTACATTATTGGCTGAGCTGCTGCAATATTAGCTTTTTTAATTCTCCTCCGTGTCCTCTGCACCTTTCTCCTACTCACTTCTTTCGCCGCAAAAGGTTCTCCATTAATGGTGGACAATCCTGAAAAAGTTATTATTAGACTATTAGTAACATTCAAAAGTAATTGGAAGAATATTACCTCCTGTTATAATTAATATAACATATATATTATATTATTTTATCCAATTTACAATAATTATTTTGAAACTAAAAGGTATATTACAATTAAATTAACAAATGAAAGAGTTATATGTATATAAAAATAAGATAAAAATTCAGGTATAGTCAATTTTGTATGAATTAAATTTAGTTAAATTATTTAAATTATTTAATTATTTTTAATTATCAATTTCACATTAAATTAACTGTACTTTGAATTTTCTCCTAAAAATAATTAATTAATTATTACCAGGCATGAGACCACCGCTATTACGATCATGGAAGTTCACTTCACAGTTGTTGGCTTCATTTTCATGATTAGAGTGATGATTTTTTTTCTTTTTCATCACTCTTATTAGCCTTGACGAGCGTGCAGCAGCAAAGAGCCACGTGGCATCCATGTGTTTGCAGATCATGCGCGCTGCATGGTAAGGAATCTTGAGACTCCTCTGCTGATGCTGCTTCTTCATGAAGACTATGCAGTCCAAAAGGCTCTCCCTCGCCATGCCTTTCATGTCATAAGCCTGTGACCTTCTCCAGAGGCTTTTCCTGTGCGTGTTCGCTGGGTTCGAAAGGCAAAGCGCTCTCGTTGAATCACTGATTGCACTTTCTGGATTCTTAAGCACAAGATTGCACTGTGCTTTGTTACTATAAAGCACCATTCTCTCCTTTCTCAACTTCAATGGACAAACTTCAAGTGCTTCATTGTACTTCACCAAAGCTTCTTCTACTTTTCCCAACCTCAACTTGTCATTCGCTTCTTGCTTTATCAAACCAACCAAAACCCTTCTTTCCTCTAATTTCTCTTCCCACAATGCCTTCTCTTTCTTCCTCCTATACACCTTCAAATTCAGCACTTGTTGCAAGTCCCTGTTGTTGTGTAATTTATGTTCCTCAAGTAGCAGCACTTTTGTGATGGTTTCACCCACGTTTGATTTATCTCCAAGAGTTTTAAGTTCAACCAAATCAACAAGGTACGAAGCAGCAATATCAATAACCTTGAACCTGGATTGTACAAATACAAATATGAATATATAAAACAGATAGACAGTGTGTAGTATCTTGCACTTTTTAATTTAGACATGAAAGGAGAAATGGTGTAAGACGCAATTATAAAATGTATGAATGCTTTACGGTGATGTTAGAAGCAAAAATTGGACCGTTTAATTTGTGTGCTTGAATTTTTTTATTTTTGTCAGATATTCCTATTTGTATACTTTAATTTTTTTTATTTTTTAAACACAAATTGAAGAATTTAAATTCAATTTGTGTACTTCTCACAATTTTAAAAAACATCAAAAATTATAAAAAATTACCATATTAAAATATATCATTCATCTCACTTTCATATTTAAATTTTGTAAATTTTGTAGCATCTACCTTGTATCCGAGTCCTTGAGAAGAAGTAGAAGACAATCAATCCCCATATACTGCCAATCATCCGAAGATCTTAAAATGTTACCGAGATTGATGATTACTTTTGGGATCTCAGCAATGATTTTCCTTCCAAATTTACTGTAACACAGGATTCGAAGGAGTCCAACACCACCTGGTGACGTGTGATTCACCAACCCACCCCACATGTGGCAAAGTTCTTTCAAGAATTCCTTCTGACAAATCAGATTCAGACATCTTTCTTTGAAAGCAAAACAGTTGAGAAGATGAATACACCAACACTGAAGTTGGCTACCCCATTCCTCAGCTTTTCGGTTCTCCATCTCCAAATCACCAACACCTCTTGTAAGCAAGTTCCTGTGGTACTCTACCCTCTTCTTCTTCTTCACTCCTACAAACTCAGAATACACCACTTCCAAGCAAGTACAAGCTAGATTCAATGTCACTTTCACCACTTCTTGTTCATACTCCGATACCGAATCGAATGTGCTTTCATAACTGGCCAAGTGCCCTAATGCTCGAACCGCAACCCTTTGTTCAACCCAACTGATTTTCCCCCTCAGAAGCTCTAACAATGGAGGTATAACACCTGATTGCACAGCTATTTGTGCAAACTCTTCCTTGTTCATGGTGTAAGATCCAATGATATGAGCAGCATAGTAGGGTATGTATATGTTTTGATTTGTGAGAAGCCAGGTTTTGTCGTTTATAGCTTTGTTGATTAGATTAGCCATGCACTTGAATATGCCAAGGGAAGGGAACTCAGGGTCGTTGGATTGAGTCATGGCAATGTGCCATAGTTCACTCAGCACCAACACATATTGATCATAATCTTCTTTATCCTCACATAGAGGCATCTCTTTGAAGTAGTTGGAGATTCCAACTCTTCTAAGAGATGCATCTGGTTCTCTCATGCTGCAAAAGAAACACCAAGGCTTGAGGCAAACTTCTTGGTCTTGGTGAGACTCCTCACTCATCATGTCCTCGCTGGTGTTGTAAGGAGTTTTGGTTACAAGTACCACTCTTTTTTTCTTCATCAGGTCAATAATGGGGATTATGGTTTGGAAAGTTGATGGAAGAAAAGGAATATTACACTAGTGGCGCATAAATAGAAGGCTTTCATAATCGAATAATTCAGTTTTTATGTTGAGAAAATTTTACCAGATACTCATTCATAATGATTTTTGGCATGTCATCATTACTATTTGATACCCTTCTTTTAATAATTGACGTAATGTTGAAGAAAGTAAATTATTCTTCAAACGAATATTCAAGTGTTCATTATTCATAGGGGACAAAAAGATCAGGTAAGCAACAAAATTTCAAGACTAGGATATAATAATATTGCACACATTGTATGTAGGCTTATTCTGCAACAAAACTTTCTATTTTTCTATGCATTTCTAGAGGTTCATTTGTCAACAAGTCTAGTGCTAGTGCTATAAAGCCCTTGTTTAAGGTAAAAAGTGTAGAAAATGCAATTAAACTGAAACTATATCATGGGATTCCACCTACCCTTTAGCCCACACAAGATTACAAGATGTAATAATGAATTGAGAAGAGAAGTAACTAAGCAAAGATAATTAGGGACCACATCCATAAATGGGAAAACAATCCCCTTCAAATCAGTAGCAAAAATGTGGTCCCAACTCCCAACAGATATTGCTAAACCTGCAACTTCAAATAAAAACATATATAAGAATATGAATTATAAAACATAACTAAGTACAAGTGGTTATGGTCTCAAGAATATGCGGCTGCCATATATAGGTGGAAAGCATAAAAAGGAGGGGTTTCTTAGATATTATCTGTATATGAAGAAGATTATTGCAGACATGCTTGTAATATTCAATGAACTGTGCCAAAATGATTGAGGCTAGCATTTTATTAATAGCTTGTTTTTGTTTGTAGCATTGGCATGAAATAAGTTCTATGCTCATGATGGCGAAGACTAGATCTGTTACCTCAGCACATCAAACTATGCGGGAATTGAGCATGTTTTGCCAAAATCCACATGGTCCCTCCTTGGTCATCCTAATTGCTTGTTCCTATTTGGTGTTTAATTTAGAGGCATCTTAAATCTAAAAATCAGATGAAATATTAGAGGATGACAAAAAATATTTATATAATAAAATAAAATTAAAATAAAATTTTAAAAAACATTAAACTGAAATTTACTTATAATTTACATGTAAAAAATTAAAATTAGAAGGTCATTACTCCTTTGCCATTATGTGGCTCCGCCCCTGAATCTAAGGGTTCAGATCTATTGTGATAAAGTTGGCTTTTAAATATGAAATCCACAATTTAGACTCCAACATTTTGCTTAAAGAAAAGAACATAACAAGATGTTGCAGTAAAAAACTTTATATACTTAACATAAGAAAATTCTGCCTCCATTATTTTTAATAGTGTGAGATTACATCAAATGATAAGAAATTACAAACTTTTCTTTTGATGGCTAAATGTTGGGCAGAAAACACAAAAGTTGCTGCCCTTAAACTTTTTTTTATGACTGCTTCTAACAATAGGCAAATCAAGCATATATCCGAGATAATAAACTGGAAAAGTTGCTTCTGTCTTTCACTGTTTCTTGGTTATGACATTTTTAACTATATGAAGAAATCTCATCTATTATTCATTCATACAAATCATTAATAACCGACAAAGATATTGTCATATAGTGGTTGAGATAGTGCAGCTATAGTGATCAGATGACCAATTCATCAGCCATAAACAGATGGGCCATGCATGTTTCAAAGCCTATGGAGTTTTCATGAGTTTAGCACAATATAAATATTCCATGTTACTACTTTTTTACTAGTCACCCTCTTTCAAAACTTGCGGAAAACGACCAAAGAAGAAAAAGGAAGATTTACTCTGTACATTTTTCTTGGAAAGATTAAATCTTTTTATATGTTGTAGTTTGCAATGGCCAAACTTTGGTTTAGGTGCCTTAAAATGTGTTTGTACTTTGTATAACGCCCATTATGTTTAGCTTTATCATATGCGATTTTTACATTAAAAAGGATCGCACTTCATTACTATTGACAAGTTACAAGTGAATTCACAAAAATTAGAGTAAAGTAATTTAATCCCTAGAAAATTTTGTATCAAACAAATTTGTTCTTAAAAAGTACCTTGTCCCTAACATTTGCTTTTGTTGGATATGCCAAATGAACAAGACCAATTTATCTAATATGAAGCAAAAACCAATAGAAATAGATGGTTATCAATTGCTAAGAAAATAGTGGTTGAATCTTGATTTCTTTTTATTTTTGCTTTTAACCTTGAGTTCTGTGATCTAATATGACACAAGGAATAGTACGTCTATGCAAGTACAGCGGACCTCCACAAAAGACCGTTGCACCTCTCAAAGTCCACCAATAATGACAACTACCTAATGTGCGCCTGATTGTTGGACTTGTCAATCATTGGGTATCCACTGATTAGTAGTATGATATAGCATCTAGTGTACTGCCAGAAGGTGGCCGGCTCGGTGGTTGCTGGCATTTGCCAGGCTTGGTTCCTGAGCCATGTCATCTTAATGCTGAACAATTCCTTTCTCTGTGCATCCTATTGCGCTGGAAGGGGCGGTCTGGCACTTAGGAACTCCTCCATGTTCTCCCATGTCGGCCGCTGGTGCGAGGCCTGAAAGTCACGCAGGCACCCACCTACTAGCTCTCGATCCCTTTGTGCATAACCCAAGGTAGTACGCAATATCCTATAGGGTGATGGTGCACTCAACCCATGGTAGGTGAAAAGTGTGGGTCTCTGAACGCTACCACTCCACGAATACAGTGATCAGGGAGTGGTCAATGCAAAGACAAAATCTTTGAGTCCCAAACCCAGCTTCCCTCAGGTAAGAGACGATGGCGTCCAAGAGTGTAAGTATATGACTAACTCGCCTAGGCAATAAAAGGCAAGGCCTCTGTTTAAAAATAAAAATTTTATAAATACAAAACTTCAAACTAACTTTTCTAACATGTTCAAAACTATTCTAAAAAATATAATGTGCAACTCATAAATATCAGAACATGATATATATAAAAAAATACCTAAAATTCCTTCCCAAATTCAAACAATAAAAGTAACCACTAAAACCTTTAAATCAATGAATCAACTCAAACTAAGTAGTTATTTATCCATCTATATGAATAACAACTTCACTATGATTAAACTTAAATGCTTATAAATGTCATAATTCATATTTGTCAACTAACATACTATGTGTTACCTAAACATCTTTCAATCTATTCTGTCCATTCACTAATACAATCCCAAGCAATTCTTAATTTAAACTATAAAAGATAATACCAACTTTAAAATCGATGACTCTCGCAATGTGCCAACTAGCGTTCAGGCGATTAATATTAGGATTACGTGCAAAGGATCAATAAAATGGACTAAGATAGAGAGGAATGTGAAAAATGTGGGTCAAAAATGGGGTAAGGCGGCCATCAACGAGTTGTATTTACAAGTGCTAACGTTACTTATCTCATCTACAGTGTAAACAAGATAAGTATAGCAAGATCCTATTTATACCGTAAACAAAACGTGATACATAAAGATGAATATATATTTTATCACTTGACTATATTTATCTCGTTTACATTGTGATCGAGATAAGGCTTAATATAACAAAAATATAATTTTTTTACAAAATACCTATATCAATAATTATAATATTTATTTTATTTATTTAAAAAAATCCCAAATTTAGTAAGAGTATTTTTAAAATAAATATTATTAAAATTTTAGTCTTTATTTTTAAAAAATTCAATTCTTGTCTCTTATTTTTTGAAAGTATTAAACAAATAAAAATTTTATATTTTAAATAAAATTTAATTTTAATTTTTAATACCAAATATAATATTAAATCTTAATTTTTTAATTTCTAATCTTAAAAAAATAAAAATAAACAGGGTCTAAATGTATATGCTCATGCATTGAAGAAACCCATTGCTAATCGCCTCATTGTTGATTTTTTTTTTAAATGGAAGAAATCAAGTGTTTGATTCAAGGTTCAAAAAACCGGACCGGTCATTAAACCGCTCTAACTACTGGTTCATTGGTTTATTGGTCTAACCAGTTCAACCGGTGGTTCAACCGGAAAAACTGTTTCTGAATAAAATAATAAATAAATTATATATAAACATCATAAAATATAATTATAGTCTAATATAAATCTTAAATATCTTCCAAATTTAAAACATATGAAATGTCAACCAAATCCATATGATCTTATCAAAATACAAAGTTAAATAGTGAAAAGAGCAATGGTACAAACAGCAACAATACAACTAGAAATAATCATTAATCACTCCTAAATTAATTCAAAATAGTTTAAATTAATTCAAAACAGCAGCATAACAAAATCACTAACAACAGTAGTCCTAGGAGGAACATCCTTAATCACCACAGAACCAGCACCAATCTTAGCACATTCACCAACCTTAATGTTCCCCAAAATACAAGTCCCTGCACCAATCAAAACCCCATCACCAATCTTTAGATGCCTATCACCAGAAGCTTTACCAGTTCCACCCAAAGTCATACTATGCAAAATTGACACATTGTTACCAATCACTGCAATTTCACCAACCACTAATCCAGGTACATGATCAAGCAGAATCCCGTTTCCAATCTTAGCACCGGGATGAATACCAACCGCGAAAATCTCGGAAACTCAGTTCTGGATCATAACTGCCAAGACTTTTCTTCCTTGAAGCCATAGCTTATGAGCAACTCTATGAGATTGGCATGCTAAGAAGCCTTTGAAGTTCAAGAAGCAATGCACATGGCTTATGCAAACAGGGTCTCTTTCCTTAACTGCTTTGAGATCATCCTTCACAGAATCCATGATTTCTTGGTCAGATTTCAAGATCCCAACAAAAAGATCAAAGAGTGTGTTACTTGGAAGGCTTGCACTGCTTAATAAAACATATATGAAATTAAAAACAGCCACAACAATGAACATTAACAATTCTGCCTACACAATGAACATTAACAATTCTGGCTACAACAATTCTGCCTACAGCAGACTCAGTTCCAGAACAAATAATCACCCTAACCTTCAAATCAATAACTATTTCAACAAAAATTCAGAAACATCATACTAAAAAATTAAAAAATGGCAGCAGCAGGCCAGCAACATAACAAATCCATTTCAACAACATAATTTCAACAACATAAGTTCACAGCCACAGTTCACAGTCCACAGAGATTAAATTGACCAGCCACAGCCACAGTTCACACTTCACAGAGGAAGTTCACACTTCACAGAGTATCAATTTCATGCAAGGTTTCTACCGGGTCAATAGAAGAACATGAGCAGAGGCGAAGAACAAAGAAGATGAGCAGAGGACGAGTCACTCACCTGGGGTCGATGGAACGCTACCGGTGCTGAGTGTTGATTGTTGAGGACCGCGCGATGGAGATGGAGGGCTACCGGTGTTGACTACGTGCTGCGGTGCTGGTGTTGAGAAGACGAGTAGAGGATGGAGATGGAAGGCTACTGGGCAGGAACCAGGCGAAGGCGACGATGGAGATTGGAGGGTTACTGGGGCTGAGGATGGCGACACCAGGGGACGAAGGATGGCGATAGGGGACTATGGTTCAGGGCGGCTAGGGTTCTCCATTGGAGATGATTCAGAAAGGGGGAATGAATGAATGGGGTCGGGGGAAGAAAGGGGGTGGGGTGCTCCACGAGCGGGTCGGGTTGGGTTCGGTTTTTTATTTTTTATTTTTTAAAAATTATAAAACGGCGTCGTTTAGTATAACCGGCCGGTCACCGGTTTGCCGATTCTTAAGCCATTTTTATTTAGATGGTTTTCATATGAGGACTGGACCGTTTATAGCGCCGGTTGAAACTTGCTTGAAATTCATACTCCGTGAAGCATGTATTGAATTAGGAACACAAGCTTGTGAGATTTGAGCCTATTGATGTGGTTACATTTTATAACCACTTATTTTCCATTCTTGTGTGAAATTGCTCTCTTTCTATGATTGTGATCCTTGATTTGTTTGATTCTATATGTCCATTTATCTCTTGTATTCATGTATTTGTATGATTGAGGCCATTATTTCATTAGCCACTTACCCAAATAGCCAACCTTTTACTCTCCATTGTTAGCCAATTTTGAGCCTATGCTTAACCAACTTATTCTCAATTTAGCACATTACAAGCCAAGGCGAAAAACCAATGAAAAGTCCTTGTTTAGATCTTTGATTAGCCTAGGCTAGTGAGAGTGCTCATTATTCAAAGTTGTGAGGTTTAGGAACATTGGATGGGATAAAAGGGGTAGTACACTTTCATATTTTAAAATTGGGAACATATTCATGTATTGATTGAATGTATAGACCTTATGCATCGATGTCCTTGTGTATAGTTTGAAAAAAAATGAAAAGAAAAGAAATAAAAGTGAAAAAGAAAAAAAAAAGAAACGAAATGAAAAAAATGTATATAGAAAAATAAAGAAAAAAAAGAGAAGAAAGAAAAAATAATAAAAGGGGACAAAATGCCCAAAAGTGAAGTCAATAAAAAGGAATCAATGCATAAGTGTTATGAATCAAGAAATAAGAATGCATGAGTATGTAAGAAAAAGTGAAGAATGGGTAGTTAGAATAGTTTGAACTTGTATAGATCTATGAGAATTGAACAATTACAAACACTAATTGAGATTAGAAAAGATGATCTACAACATGAACAAAGTAAAGTGAGAGTTGCAATAGATCTCACCAAGGAATGGTTGAGAATTGAGAAAATGAAGATGAATCCTAGAGAGAGGTTGGAGTTTCTCTCTCTACAAATGTAACTAACTAAAAATATCTAAGAAAACTTGTAAAATGAGTCTATGGATGTGAATGTGTGTCAATCCCCTTCAATCATTGGCTCTTATGTGCATTTTGGCGCCAAAGTTGGTTGCTGAAACCTTCCAAAATCGCCAGGCACGTGTTGCAATAACAGAATCACGTGCGGACTACGACCCATGCGCGCACGGTACGCGTGCGCGTCCCTGGCTAATTCTGCGATGTGCGCGCGAGCGCATTGTGCGCGTACGCGTGCTTGGCCGATATCAATTCTTTGGCTTTTTGTGCTTCTCTCCACTTGCATGCTTCCTTCCTTGCTTCCTTTGATCCATGCCTAGCCTATTTCAACCTGAGATTACTAGCAAACACATCAAGGCATCTTATGGAATCAAGGATGAATTAAAATTATCAAATTAAAGGCTTAAAAGCATGTTTTTACACTTAAGCACAAATACGGGAAAGATTACAAAACCATGCCAATTCATAGGCTAAATGCGAGAAAAGGTTATCAAAATACTCTAAATTCAATACAAGATAAATCCTAAAAATGGAGTTTATCACCGGTTCGCAGTCGAACCGGCCGGTCCGGTCCAGTTTTTAGAACCTTGGTTTGATTTGATTATTAATTTATTATTCAGATGGTTTGCATGTACCAACCAACTACCCACACATGTAATTGCGTAAGCAGGGCACAAGGGAAAGACTAATAAAAATGTGAGATTGATGTTCCAATAATCTGACAGGGAGAGAAGACCCCAATGAATTCAATAACTCAAAATCAAGCTTCCTTTTCATAATCATTGAAAGAGATACAATTTGACTAGTGGAGTAAACAATATCTTCGCTGTTTTTAAATGCGACTAAGAGTAAGGTTATATATATATTGAAATCAAAGAAGTTTAACATAACATAGTGGAGCAAAGCCAAACAAAAGTGCTACAAAAGGAAAACATCACGCCTGTCATATCTCGCCATGTCAACAACCACCACAAGAATCATTGCCAGTCCAATCTGTATAGCTTTGAATTGTCCTCCTTTGTAAGATCTCAACACCTGATTCTTCATTCTTGAAAATCCTAGCATTACGTTTCAACCAGATGTTCCAAATCACTACAAAGAACCCAGTCAGCCACAACTTCTGCTCATGTTTTCGCTTGTGCATGCCAATCCACCTTTTAAACAGTTCTCTTATAGTTCCAGGAATAGCCCAAACTTAACCAATGGAGCTCAACCAACTGCACCACACTTGCCATGTTACTTCACAAAGTAGAAATAAATGCTAGACAGATTCCACCTCCTTTTTACATAGTACACAAATAATATCACTGTGAATGATCATGCCTAATCTACTCAATATGTCATTGGTATTAACTCTACCAACAAGTACAAACCACCCAAAAAGCTTAATTCGCGGAGGTACCACTCCTCTCCAAATGGCCTTTGTGAAACTGTAACTCGTTATCTCATCTGACAGAGACTCCGATTGCAGGATCTTCATAAAAGAGTTCGTAAAGAAAATCCTTTACTATCAAACTTCCAAACCACCTTATCCTCACTACCATTTGACAACTTCACCTGCCTTAGCCTCTCATGCAGCTGATGGACGAGTTCCAACTCCCATTGGAATAACTCCCTCCTCCACTGAAAATTTCATATCCACTCGAAGCCATCCCAGAAGCCGCAATCTCCTATCATAGTTCTTTATTGGTTTGATACAGAGTAGAGCCTTGGAAGTGACGCTTTCAGAGGCCCAGCTTGTAACCAGTTATCTTCCCAAAACAGGGTGCTTCGGCCATTTCCTACTTCCATCGCCAAGCTAGTCACCATCTTTTCTTTTATCCGTTGATCTTTGATATTTAACTGACATATGTCTTTCCATGGCCCTCCTTTAACCGGTAGCTGCTGATTTACCAGCATTACAGCAGGGTTCAGGTTGTTACACGAACACACAATCTTCTTCCACAAGGGGCAATCCTCTTTTGAATATTGCCACCACCACTTAAACAATAGTGGTGTGTTCCAAAGCACTGCATCTCCAACCCCCAAGCCCCCCGCCTTCTTCGGCGCCTGAACTAACTCCTACTTCACTAAGGGGATACCATCCTTACCATCCCCTTACACCACATAAAGCGTCTTTGCAGCGCAATCAACTTATCAGCAACTGCCTTTGATATCTTGTACAGACTTAGGTAATATACCGGTAGGCTATTCAGCACCGATTTGATTAGGACAAGCTTACCTGCTTTGTTTAGAACCTTCGCTTTCCAAAGGCTAAGCTTCTCTTCCACCTTATCTATGATTGGTTTCCAAGTCTTCACCAGCCTCAGATTCGCACCTAAGGATATCCCGAGGTACCTCACTGGTAACACCGCTTGCTTGCACCCCAGAAGGTCGCACGCATGATATACCCAATCCTGCCCACAATTCACCGAAATCATATTCGACTTCTCAAAATTAATGCTCAGTCCCGACATAAACTCAAAACACCACAAAAGCTCTTATAATTCACAACTGTCTCTGTTTTTGGGGGACAAAACAAGATCGTATCGTCTGCAAACTGAAGATGCGACAATTCTATATGCTCCCCGCCAACTAGTAGCGGATCAATGCGCCTGTTTCTGACGGCTTCCCCCAACATCTGATGCAACACATCCACCACAAGCACGAACAAAAGTGGAGAAAGTAGATCCTCTTGTCTGAGGCCCCTCTCCATGTTAAACAGCTTTGATGGTGACCCATTCACCAGGACGGACATAGTGGCCGTAGTAACACACTCCTTCACCCAATTCCTCCACCTTTGGCCAAACCCCATTTTCTAGAGTACAATATCCACAAAACTCCATCTGACTCTATCATAAGCTTTTTGAAAATTCAGCTTAATAATCACTGCTTCTTTTTTCTGTGCCTTGACTGATGATTGGATTTTTGACGGTTTAGAGTTTCACAAATGAATTCTCGTTGCAAGTATAGTTTCTAAACCAACAATAATCCTTTCATACAAAAGATTGTTTGTCACAAGTAACAAACCCCTAAAATTAATAACCGAAGTATTCAAACCTCGGGTCGTTCTCCCTAGGAATTGTAATTAAGTGTTTTGTTATTGGTTGTGAGTTATTTTTGGGGTTTTAATAAGAAACATGAAAGATAAATGGCAAGAAAGTAAACTAAGGCCTAAAAAGGTCTTGGCAAGGGTTGGTGGTCAAGGATCTCTATCCTAATCACTAACCACAATATGAGAATTGGCAAGGATTAATCTCATTAAATCATCCTCTAACTAGTAGTAAAGGAAAGTCAAATGAGCTATATCAATCCTAGTCCATAAGTCCTAACTCTCCACTAATTCAATTAGTGAGAACTAGAGTCAATGGATCCCAATCATCAATTACTTGGACATTAGTAACTCAAAAGTTCCTAAGTTAGCCAAGAACATAAAACTCTACTCTAGAATCCAACCAAGCATTTCATCAAACACTTGGAAGGCATAAAAGGAAAGCAGAGTAAATCAACAACAAGAACAAGATCTAACAACAATTACTGCAAAGAATTAACAACAACAAATCGAAAGGAACACAATTATTATGAATTACCTTGAATAGAATGGAAAGAAGAGAGAAGAAACAAAAGTAGATCTACAACAAAACACAAGAACAACATAAAGGAAATTACAACAAAAGAATAGAAGAAGATGAATGTAGCAACAAAGAATTGAGAGTTAGAAGTAGAGGAAAGCAAAGATTAAAACCTAGATCTAAGAACTAAACCTAATCATAATCCTAATCCTAGAGAGAAGTGAGAGCTTCTCTCTCTAGAAACTACTTCTAAACTAAACTATGACTAATGGTTAAAAATTTGAAAAGTATCTCCATTCCCCCTTCAATCCTTGGCTTAAATAGCATCAGAAATGAGTTGGATTAGGCCCACAAGGCTTCTAAAATCACTGGCCACGTGTTGCATTAAGTGGGTCATGTGCCACCATCGGCGCGTCCGCGTACCGTACACGTGCGCGCCCCTATGCGCGATGCAACTATGGCAAATCTTATATCGTTTTGAAGCCCCGGATGTTAGCTTTCCAACCCAACTGGAACCGCATCATTTGAACCTCTGTAGCTCAAGTTATGGTCGGTTAAGTGCAAAGAGGTCGGCTTGACAGCTTTTGCGTTTCCTTTATTTCTTCATGAGTTCTCCATTTCTACATGCTTTTCCTTCATTCCCTTGGTCCAATCCTTGCCTCCTAAATCTGAAATCACTTAGCAAACATACCAAGGCATCTAATGGAATCAAGGAGAATTAGATTTAGCTATTTTAAGTCCTAAAAAGCATGTTTTCACTCTTAAGCACAATTAAAGGAGAAGTTATAAAACCATGCTATTTCAATGGATAAATGTGGGTAAAAGGTTATAAAATCCTCTAAATCAAGCACAAGATAAATCCTACAAATGGGGTTTATCAACCTCCCCACACTTAAACCAAGCATGTCCTCATGCTTAAACCAAGAATGAAGTAAAGGG
>NC_029779.3:17924986-17925714 GCF_000817695.3 Arachis duranensis
ATGAAAGGAGATGATCATTGGTGGAAACATGTAATTGAGCATCAAACCCTCACCGGATGTGTTTGCGCTCTATTCACTCAAGTGTTTAGGGTTGATTCTCTCAATTCTCCCCTAATTATGCTTTCCAAAATTTGTTCTTCTTCTAACAATCAACATATATTTCATGCATGCATACATCTATCATGAGGTCTTTTCTTTAGGTTGTAATGGGGTTAAGGTCAAGGTAGGATGCATATATGGTTAAGTGAGCTTGAATTTTGAATCTTTGATAAGCGTAAACTTTCCACCTAACCTATGACATCCTATACAAGTAAGTTCTAACCTAACTACCCATTTTTTACTTTTTCACATACTCATGTATCCCTTTTCATTTCACAACACTCATGCATTGATTTTATTGAGCTACACTTTGCTTTGGGGCATTTTGTCCCCTTCTTATTTCTTTCTTTTTCTTCTTTTTCTTTCTTTTTCTATTTTTTCTTTTTCTTTTCCATATTATTTTTCTTTTTCTTTTCTTTTTTTCTTTTATTTTTCTCATTTTTTTCTTTCTATATACAAGAGCATCAATGCATAAGGTCTATACATTTGATCAATACATGAGCATGTACCCAATTCCCAATATTTTCAATAAAAATACAAAACTACCCTTTTATTCACCCAATGTCCAAAGATTCCCACACTTGAATGATACTCACACACACTAGCCTAAGCTAATCAAAGATCCAAAT
>NC_029779.3:17925807-17934707 GCF_000817695.3 Arachis duranensis
AATGAAATGATGGCCTCAATCATATAAATGCATAAATACACAAAATAATGGATATAAAGGATCAAACAAATCAAAGATTACATTCATAGAAACAGAATAATGCACACAAGAAGGAAAATAAGTGGTTATAAGATGTAACCACACAATTAGGCTCAAAACTCACTTGCTTGTGTTCTTAGCTCAAAAACATGATCCACAAGATATATAATTCAAGCAAGTTTAATGAAAAGTTTTCACTCAAATCAATTGGTGCCCTATAGATAGAAATCTTGAAAAAATTTCATTATTTTGACTAAGCTTATTGTGTATATATATGCAAAACTAAGAAAATGCAAGTAAAAAAAATCCTAAAATCCTAGAATGAAATGCAAAAGTGTTGGGATTAGAAATTTGTCACCCAAAATCGCCGACCGGTCAGACGACCTCCCCACACTTAAAAGTTTGCACCGTCCTCGGTGCACTCAGAGATGAGCAAGGGGGTACGACGAATCTCCGGATTGCTGCGTGTTCTTAGTCTTGCTTCCGTTATCGCTTGTGGTGCATTCGTCATGAAAAACAAAAATATAACACCATAAGATGAGAGGATATAAAAGCAAGGAAGCATACATTGTTGGAATGAGGTAAATTACTAGAATTGAGTGAGTGAATTAGTGTGACATTAATGACAAATATGTGTGTGAATTCTAAATTGCGCGATTTAGAATACACATTAGCATAAAAGGGCGATGTCACAAAAGAAGCATGCACTTCACTTATCCTAGTGTGCTTGAGATGCTTTAAGTGAACTTGTAAGGTAAAACAAGCATTAAAGAAGCATGAAAGCATTCAAGCTAAAGTATATGGATGCATATGATCATAAAATACAATGCATTACGGTAAATACACAACATCATCCATCAAGAGGTTGCCTAATCAAGGAAAAGGATTCAAATTACATGGTGGCCAAATCATGCAATTCAAGAAGAGTTACAAACTCGAAGGCAATTCTCATCACTTGGTATTTTTCAAAGGTAAGCATGAAAAACTCAAAACCAAGTAGCAAAATATAACCTCAATTAAAGAGTCCAACAGAGATTATAAACATAATGATGTTAAGAGAACATCCCTGTTTAGTACTCAGCAGCAATTAATGGTAGACAAGAATATCAATCCAACATTTACAATGAAAAAAAGAAAATGAAATGAAAACTAACTATCAACTAAATGACTAACTAATTAGTTAACTAAAATAAATGGTTATCAATGGTGTTTGGAGGTGTTGTATGAGTGGTAGAAGGAGGGAAGAAGAAAGGAGAAGGAAAGAAATGGACGGAGGAGAAGAAAAGAAATGTAGTGAAAGAAGGACATCCGCGTGCGCGCGCGCGCGGATGGTGGTGCAGTGGATGCGACGCGTACGCGCACAAGGTGCGTCCGCGTCGATGGCTTATTCCGAGAGTGGTGCGTAAGCGGCAGGTACGCGTACGCGCGAATAGGTTTGTGCCAAAGGCACAACATTGGCGCGGCGCAGGCACAACTCTCTGGAAAATGCATGGAGGGTGGAACTTCTCAATCCACGCGTACGCACGCATGGCGCGCTCGCGTGGGTGGTCCAAAACGCTTGATGCACGTGTACGCGCGCAGTGCGCGTACACGTGGATGGTGCTCTGTTTTTCAAAAATTTTTGCTATGTTTTTGCACCAATCCAGGCATTCCAAACCTCCAAACAGCTACCAAAATACCATAAAACCTTATTTAACATATTATACTACCAAATATACTCAACTAACTAATCAAAACATGAATTTAAACTAATTCTATCAATATGTATAAAAGAGAAAATGAAAGGATTTTACCATGGTGGGGTGTCTCCCACCTAGCACTTTTGTTTATTGTCCTTAAGTTGGACTTATGGGGAGCTCCTCTCAAGGTGGCTTGTGCTTGAAGCTATCCTTGAACATCCACCAATGCTTGAATATCCAATAAGCTCCATTCTTCAATTTTAACATCTTCAAGCTTTGATGGAGTTTCGCACAAGTTATGAGCTCCCAAATTTGATTTTCCTTGTGCGATCCGGGGTCCCACACTTTGTTTTGACACCCATCCTTGAGTTGGTCATCATTATTCCATCCGGGTGGCATGGCCTTGGAATTCTCAAAGAAGCTTCCAAACAACTTCCTAGACCCATGCAATTTGGTTCTACACCAACCATTGCTCTTGAGTTTTGAGCTTACAACCGTCATGAGCTTAAAATGACGTTTCCAACCACTACACAACTCTTTCCTACTCTTAACTCCACAAAGAGCTCTAAGTTGACCATCATTTTCAATTAAACCATATTCAAGTGAGAAATTAAAGCTTAGGGATAAGAGTTTTACCCACTTGACTGTGATGTTGGATGGTGACTTGGGAAGGGAGACCTTCCCACACTTCGACAATGCAAGGTCTACTTCCTTGTGCTCTTCTTTGTGTATTTCCACCTCTTTGTGGGCTTCCTCAATTTCAACCTTTCCCTTTTTATCACATGGTTTGGTGTTGTCTTCAAGAACTTCGATTTCTTGCCCAATGGGAGGTGACTCAATTTTGGATAGGAATTCATTGATGAATATTAACCTCTTCATATTCTTCAATTTCAATATACACCATGCCAACTTTTTCCTCTTGATAGCTCTCTTTTGATTCACTCTCTTTCGCATTGCTCACCAAGGGTATGGGAGGTTGTGCACACTCTTCTATAATTTCAACTCCATGTCCAATGGGAGAGGATTCGATTGTAGATAGAAATTCATCCATGATTGAATCCATCTCTTAATAAACCTCTTCCAAGTCTTCAACTATGACATGCCTTGGAGGTTGCGCACCTTCTTCAACATCAACATCAAGCTTCTTGGAAGAGTTCTCCATGATGCTACATTCCCATGGACTTTCAACATCTCCTAAATCTTCAACCACCTCTTCCTTCTCTTCAATGATCATAGGCTTCTCCAATTATTTCAACACAAAATTCGACTCCTCCTTCTCCACCGGATTTTCCAATTTCTCCTTCATACTTTGCTCTTCTTTTAACCTTTCACATGTGGTCACGGAAGTACCTTGAGTCTTCAAACATTGGTGGGCTAAAATATGCACCACCTTGGTCAAATTGGTCACAAACTCAAATGTATCCCGCTTCATGGCTTCTTGTCCTTGAAGTAACAAAGTGAGAGGATCGTCTATTGGGGTTTGGGGTGAGTAAGAAGGTTCATTATTTTGGAGAGAGGGTTCATAATAGGAAGGTGGTTCTTCTTGGTAAGGTTGTGGAGATTGTGTGTATTGAGGTGGTTCTTGAGAGTAATCTTGATAGGGTTGTGGTGGTTCTAAGGGTTCTTGCTCATAATGGTCATAAGAGTATAATATGGGGGCTTGGTCATATGATGGATATGGATCATAGGGCGGTGTTTGGTAATGAAAGGCTTGTGAGAATGGTTGAGGTTCATGTTGAGGATGAGATTCATAGGCATATGATGGTGGTTGTTGAGTGTCACAAAAAGAGTCATCATAGCCGTTAAATTGACATGCATTAGGATGGAAATTATACCTATAAGTGTCCGGAGGTTGTTGCTAATAGGAGTGATCAATTCCTTGAGGCTCCTCCCATCTTTGTTGGTTCCATCCTTGGTACATGTTGCCATTAAAGTCCACATTTCCTACAACACAATTAGAACCAAACTCTTAGCCAAAGTGAGAATTCATTATGGAAAAACAAAATAAAACTAACAAAATCTAGTAAACAAGCAAAAGACAAACTATTTACACTATTCACATATGTACAATAACCAATAACATAACACCATTGCAAATCCCCGGCAACGGCGTAAACTAAGGCCTAAAAAGGTCTTGGCAAGGGTTGGTGGTCAAGGATCTCTATCCTAATCACTAACCACAATATGAGAATTGGCAAGGATTAATCTCATTAAATCATCCTCTAACTAGTAGTAAAGGAAAGTCAAATGAGCTATATCAATCCTAGTCCATAAGTCCTAACTCTCCACTAATTCAATTAGTGAGAACTAGAGTCAATGGATCCCAATCATCAATTACTTGGACATTAGTAACTCAAGAGTTCCTAAGTTAGCCAAGAACATAAAACTCTACTCTAGAATCCAACCAAGCATTTCATCAAACACTTGGAAGGCATAAAAGGAAAGCATAGTAAATCAACAACAAGAACAAGATCTAACAACAATTACTGCAAAGAATTAACAACAACAAATCGAAAGAAACACAATTATTATGAATTACCTTGAATAGAATGGAAAGAAGAGAGAAGAAACAAAAGTAGATCTACAACAAAACACAAGAACAACATAAAGGAAATTACAACAAAAGAATAGAAGAAGATGAATGTAGCAACAAAGAATTGAGAGTTAGAAGTGGAGGAAAGCAAAGATTAAAACCTAGATCTAAGAAATAAACCTAATCCTAATCCTAATCCTAGAGAGAAGTGAGAGCTTCTCTCTCTAGAAACTACTTCTAAACTAAACTATGACTAATGGTTAAAAGTTTGAAAAGTATCTCCATTCCCCCTTCAATCTTTGGCTTAAATAGCATCAGAAATGAGTTGGATTAGGACCACAATGCTTCTAAAATTGCTGGCCACGTGTTGAATTAAGTGGGTCATGTGCCACCATCGGCACGTGCGCGTACCATGCGCGTGCGCGCCCCTATGTGCGATGCAACTATGATAAATCTTATATCGTTTTGAAGTCCCGGATGTTAGCTTTCCAACCCAACTGGAACCGCATCATTTGGACCTCTGTAGCTCAAGTTATGGTCGATTAAATGCAAAGAGGTCGGCTTGACAGCTTTTGCGTTTCCTTTATTTCTTCATGAGTTCTCCATTTCTACATGCTTTTCCTTCATTCCCTTGGTCCAATCCTTGTCTCCTAAATCTGAAATCACTTAGCAAACATATCAAGGCATCTAATGGAATCAAGGAGAATTAGATTTAGCTATTTTAAGTCCTAAAAAGCATGTTTCACTCTTAAGCACAATTAAAGGAGAAGTTATAAAACCATGCTATTTCAATGGATAAATGTGGGTAAAAAGGTTATAAAATCCCCTAAATCAAGCACAAGATAAATCCTACAAATAGGGTTTATCATTGAGCCAATGGACCGTCTCACAAGCGATGAGAGCACCATCATGAATTTTTCTACCTTTCACAAATGTCGTCTGAGTCTCGCCTACCAATCCTGGCATAACTGATCTCATTCTTCTGACCAGAACCTTTGAAATCACCTTATACACACACCCCACCATACTAATAGGCCTAAAGTCCTTGATCTCCTTAGCACCCACAAATTTTGGTGCCAGCATCACCCATGTTACATTTACCTCAGACGGTAACTTTGCCTTTTGGAAAAACTCCATCACCGCTGTGGTGAATTCTTGACCAATCTCCTCCCAGCATTTCTTAATGAAATTCATGTTGTACCCATCACTAACTGGGGCCTTAGAAGATTCACAATCCCATACTGCCTCCCTAATTTCCTCCGCCGACGGTAAAACTCAAAGGCTTCAGCATCAGCTCTATCAATTTGCTTCAACAACCCATTCCGGACACCGATCCTCAGAACATATTCCTGGCGATACAGCTCCTTGTAAAACCCCCTAATTGCATGCTTTATTCTTGCCGGGTTCCGCACAAGCCGTCCATGAATCATTAGAGCATCAATTCTGTTGTTTTGTCTTCTAGCTGAGGCAATGTTATGAAAGTATCTGGTATTTCTGTCCATGTCTCTAGCATGCTTGGACCGAGACAGCTGCTTCTAGTGGATTTCCTTCCTGATGTACCACTTTTCACAAAAGCTCACCAAAGCCTTCCTTCTAGCCTCCGTCGTACCATCATAAATCCCATCACTCACCTGATTGTCTAGCCTATGTATCTCCTCCTCAAATTTCATTATTCTGTTTTCCATGCCACGAAAGTGATCGTTGTGCCATTGTCGCAGCGGTACCGTCAAAGCTTTCAGCTTACCAATGAACGGCCCATCTCTCAGGTTTCTCCACTAGTTTTTACCGTCCTCAGAGAACACTCATGCGTAAACCAGGAATCTAGACTTCTGAATGGTCGAGGGCCCCCTCTTACCTGTGACTCCTCCAAAATCAACGGGTAGTGATCTGACAAGCCCCTAGGACCCCCTCTTAGCCGGATGTCAGGATACTTCTCCACCCATTCAATATTCACTAACACTCTATCAATCCAACTGCAGGATCGACCCCTGAACCATGTGAACTTCCTATCAGTCAACGGTAGATCCAACAGTTGTATGTCGTGGACCCACCCCTTGAACTCTTCTGCTGAAGCCGATAAACTCGTCAACCCTTTGCGATCATCGACTTGCAAAATGTCATTTAAGTCCCCCAAAAAACAGAAAGGGACCTGGCACAAGCCCGCAATATAGCTCAACTCTTCCCACACTACCTTCTTCTCCTCCCTCCCATGCGTCTCGTATACCAAGCAATAAGCACATTGAAAATTATTCTTCGTTAACACACCTTCAACGCACAGCCACCTTTCACCTTTATAGCAATTAGTTCTCTGAAACATTATGTCATCCCATATCAACAATAGTCCCCCGATCGCCCCCACAGACTCCACATACTCCCAACCTATAGAGCTACTACCCCAAATCCTTGCAACATCAAATACAGATATTTCCTCCCTTTTTGTTTCAAGCAAACCCACCATGTTCAAATTATATTTTTTCTTCAACGATTTCACCATGCTCAATTTTCCATCACCCCTCAAACCCCTAATATTCAAACAGCTCACAATCATTTAAACAAATTATTGCGCACCTTAGATTTACTCTTAGGACGGCTTCTTCTCACCTTTTGTTTTTGCTTTGCCACCTTTCGCTTCTCTGCTAATTGTTCATTTTGAGCTTGCAAAATACCCATGAGATCCACTTCTTCATCATATAACACAGCGCTAAATTCCACTGCCAGAGCCCAGGTCTCCACATTTTCCTGCATATGCGCCTCCTTTGATAACCTTTTGTCATCTCATTGGGTGTCCTTCCTGAAATCTGTGTGCGATTCAGCCCTATCCATGAACGTTCCCTCATCATCATCCCCACCTTGCACGTCCGCCGCAGGTACTCGGGCTGCCCCCATCAAGGTCATCTCCTTCCCTCCCAACCCGTCCCGGTATACCAGTGCCCGTCCTTCAACCCAACTTTCTTCCATGTCCGCTGCCTTGGCCACCATCATCTGCACCCTTCCCGAATTGGATGCGCATTCTCCCTGGACCATCACCACCCCCAAGACCTCCCTCCATGGCTGCGCCCATTCCCACCGCAGCTCCCAGCACATCCTCTGTGGCTCCATCAGATTCTGCCCGCAATTTGCCTTCCATGCTCGTCCTGGCCCTTCCATTCACGTTCTCAGCACCCTCTAGGGTTGCCGCCTCAACACGCATGTCCCGTCTAGGCATTCCTTTCCATCAGGCCTGAGAGTTGGTCCCGACCCGTGATGAGCGGATAATTTATACAGTTTTTGGCATTGTTTTTAGGTAGTTTTTAGTAAGTTTGAGCTACTTTTAGGGATGTTTTCATTAGTTTTTATGTTAAATTCACATTTCTGGACTTTACTATGAGTTTCTGTGTTTTTTTGTGATTTCAGGTAAAATTCTGGCTGAAATTGAGGGACTTGAGCAAAACTCTGAAAAAGGCTGACAAAAGGACTGCTGATGCTGTTGGAATCTGACCTCCCTGCACTCGAAATGGATTTTCTGGAGCTAAAGAACTCCAAATGGCGCGCTCTCAACGGCTTTGAAAAGTAGACATCCAGAGCTTTCCAGCAATATATAATAGTCCATGCTTTATTCGGAAATTGACGACGTAACTTGGCGTTGAACGCCAAGTACATGCTGCTGTCTGGAGTTAAACGCCAGAAAAACGTCATGATCCGGAGTTGAACACCCAAAACACGTCATAACTCGGAGTTCAACTCCAAGAGATGCCTCAGCTCGTGGATTAATCAAGCTCAGCCCAAGCATACACCAAGTGGGCCCCGAAAGTGGATTTATACATCAATTACTTACTCATGTAAACCCTAGGAGCTAGTTTATTATAAATAGAACATTTAACTATTGTATTAGACATCTTTTGACAGTTTAATCTCTTGACTGTTTAGCCTTTGATTATTCGGTCTCTTGATCACTCAAGGGGCCTGGCCATTCGGCCATGCCTGAACCTTTTACTTATGTATTTTCAACAGTGGAGTTTCTGTTTGGGGGGGGGGGGGCTGGCCATTCGGCCATGCCTGAACCCTTCACTTATGTATTTTCAACAGTGGAGTTTCTGCACACCATGGATTAAGGGTGTGGAGCTCTGTTGTACCTCAAGTTTCAATACAATTACTATTACTTTCTATTCAATTCTCTTATTCTTATTCCAAGATATACGTTGCACAACAATTGATGAATGTGATGATCAGTGACACTCAACATCATTCTCACCTATGAACGCGCGTGATTGACAACCACTTCTGTTCTACTTTAGGCAGGGCGCATATCTCTTAGATTCCCCAACAGAATCTTCGTGGTATAAGCTAGATAGATGGCGGCATTCATGAGGATCCGAAAAGTCTAACCTTGTCTGTGGTATTCCGAGTAGGATTCCGGTAATGAATGACTGTGACGTGCTTCAAACTNATGGGGATCCGGAAAGTCTAACCTTGTCTGTGGTATTCTGAGTAGGATTCCGGTATTGAATGACTGTGACGAGCTTCAAACTCCTGAAGGTTGGGCGTGATGACAAGCGCAAAAGAATCAAGGGATTCTATTCCAACCTGATTGAGAACCGACAGATGATTAGCCGTGCTGTGACAGAGCATTTGGACCATTTTCACTGAGAGGATGGGATGTAGCTATCAAC
>NC_029779.3:17936756-17937725 GCF_000817695.3 Arachis duranensis
CAGTTTTTAACTGAGTTCTTGCAGATTTGTGAGACTGTAAAGACGAATGGAGTTGATCCTGAAGTCTACAGACTCATGCTTTTCCCTTTTGATGTGAGAGATAGAGCTAGAATATGGTTGGATTCACAACCTAAGGATAGCCTGGACTCTTGGGATAAGCTGGTCGCTGCCTTCTTGGATAAATTCTTTCCTCTTCAAAAGCTGAGCAAGCTGAGAGTGGCTGTTCAAACCTTCAAACAAAAAGATGGTGAATCCCTCTATGAAGCTTGGGAAAGATACAAGCAGCTGACCAAGAGATGTCCATCTGACATGTTTTCAGAATGGACCTTATTAGATATATTCTATTATGGTCTATCTGAATTTTCGAAAATGTCATTGGATCATTCTGCAGGTGGATCTATTCACCTAAAAAAATGCCTGAAGAGGCTCAAGAACTCATTGACATGGTTGCAAACAACCAATTTATGTACACCTCTGAGAGGAATTCCGTGAATAATGGGATACCTCAGAAGAAAGGAGTTCTTGAAATTGATGCTCCGAATGCCATATTGGCTCAGAACAAAGTGTTGACTCAACAGGTCAACATGATCTCTCAAAGTCTGAATGGATTGCAACATGCATCCAACAGTACTAGAGAGGCAGCTTCTGAAGAAGCTTATGATCCTGAGAACCCTGCCATGGCAGAAGTTAATTACATGGGTGAACCTTATGGAAACACCTATAACCCATCATGGAGAAATCACCCAAATTTCTCCTGGAAGGATCAACAAAAGCCTCAACAAGGCTTTAACAATGGTGGACGCAATAGGCTGAGCAATAGCAAGCCATATCCATCATCTTCTGAGCAACAGACAGAGAATTCTGAACAAAACACTTCTAATTTAGCCAATCTAGTCTCTGATCTGTCAAAAGCCACTTTCAGTTTCATGAGTGAAACAAGATCCTCCATCAGAAATCTGGAGGCACAAA
>NC_029779.3:17938048-17939738 GCF_000817695.3 Arachis duranensis
GATACCTGGATTCAGCAAATTCTACCTCAAAAGAAACAAGATCCTGGCAAGTTCTTAATACCTTGTACCATAGGCACCATGGCCTTTGAAAAAGCTCTATGTGATCTGGGGTCAGGGATAAATCTTATGCCACTCTCTGTAATGGAGAAGCTGGGGATCATTGAGGTACAACCTGCCTTGTTCTCATTACAATTGGCGGACAAGTCATTGAGACAGGCTTATGGAATAGTAGAGGACGTGTTAGTAAAGGTTGAAGGCCTTTACATCCCTGCTGATTTCATAATCTTAGACACTAGGAAGGAAGAGGATGATTGCATCATCCTTTGAAGACCTTTCCTAGCCACAGCAGGAGCTGTGATAGATGTCAACAGAGGTGAATTAGTCCTTCAATTGAATGGGGACTACCTTGTGTTTAAGGCACATGCCCATCCCTCTGTGACAAAAGAGAGTAAGCATGAAGAGCTTCTCTCAGTTCAGAGTCAAGAAGAGCCCCCACATTCAAACTCTAAGTTTGGTGTCAAGACCCCATATCCAAACTGTAAGTTTGGTGTTGGGACTATACAACATTGACCTGATCACCTTGTGGCTCCATGAGAGCCACTGTCAAGCTATTGACATTAAAGAAGCGCTTGTTGGGAGGCAACCCAATTTTATTTATCTAATTTTTATTTTTTTTATATTATTGTTATTTTGTGTTTTATTAGGTACATGATCACGAGGAGTCACGAAAAAAAATCATAAAAATTAAAAACAGAGTCAAAAACAGCAGAAAAAAATTCGCACCCTGGAGGAAGCACAGGCTGGCGTTCAACGCCAGTAAGATGCATCTGGCCGGCGTTCAACGTTAGAACAGAGTATCATTCTGGCGCTGAACGCCAGAAACAAGCAACATTCTGGCGCTGAACGCCAGGAATGTGCCCAGAGAAGAAAAGCTGGCGCTGAACGCCAGCAACAAGCATAAAACTGGCGTTCAACGCCAGAAACATGCCTTACATGGGCGTTGAACGCCCAGAATGTGCACCACACGGCGTTTAAACGCCAGAATAGTGTGCAAAGGCAATTACATGCCTATTTTGTGCAGGGATGGAATTCCTTGACACCTCAGGACCTGTGGACCCCACAGGATCACCTCAGGATCTGTGGACCCCACAGGATCCCCACCTACTATATTCCCACCTTACCTCCTAATCCTATTTTTGTGATTTGTATTCCCCATGTCACAATTCCCAACACTCTTCACCAATCACCTCAATTCCACTTCCCAATTACCCCCTTCACCACTCACATCCATCCACTTTTCCCCATAAACCCCACCTACCTTCAAAATTCAAAAACATTTTCCCACCCAATCCCACCCTATATGGCCGAAACTTCACTCTCTCCTCTCCCTATAAATACCCCTCCATTCTACTTCATTTTCACACAACACAACCCCCTCTTCTCCCACTTGGCCGAACCTACATTTCTCCCTCTCTACCCTATTCTCTTCTTCTTCTTCTCTTCTTTCTTCTCTTGCTCGAGGGCGAGCAATATTTTAAGTTTGGTGTGGTAAAAGCATAAGCTTTTTGTTTTTTCATTACCATCAATGGCACCTAAGGCCGGAGTATCCTCTAGAAAAGGAAAAGGGAAGACAAAAGCTTCCACCTCCGAGTCATGGGAGATGGAAAGATTCATCTCCAAGAGCCATCAA
>NC_029779.3:17942462-17944307 GCF_000817695.3 Arachis duranensis
AATTACTTACTCCTGTAAACCCTAGTAGCTAGTCTAGTATAAATAGGATAAGTTACTATTGTATTAGACATCTTTTGACAGTTTAATCTCTTGACTGTTTAGCCTTTGATTATTCGGTCTCTTTTTGGGGGGGGGGGGCTGGCCATTCGGCCATGCCTGAACCCTTCACTTATGTATTTTCAACAGTGGAGTTTCTGCACACCATAGATTAAGGGTGTGGAGCTCTGCTGTACCTCAAGTTTCAATACAATTACTATTACTTTCTATTCAATTCTCTTATTCTTATTCCAAGATATACGTTGCACAACAATTGATGAATGTGATGATCCGTGACACTCATCATCATTCTCACCTATGAACGCGCGTGATTGACAACCACTTCCGTTCTACCTTAGGCCAGGCGCATATCTCTTAGATTCCCCAACAGAATCTTCGTGGTATAAGCTAGATAGATGGCGGCATTCATGAGGATCCGGAAAGTCTAACCTTGTCTGTGGTATTCCGAATAGGATCCTGGGAATCCAGAAAGTCTAACCTTGTCTGTGGTATTCCGAGTAGGATTCCGGTATTGAATGACTGTGACGAGCTTCAAACTCCTGAAGGTTGGGCGTGATGACAAGCGCAAAAGAATCAAGGGATTCTATTCCAACCTGATTGAGAACCGACAGATGATTAGCCGTGTTGTGACAGAACATTTGGACCATTTTCACTGAGAGGATGGGATGTAGCTATCAACCAAGGGTGATGCCTCCAGACGATTAGCCGTGCAGTGACAGCGCATAGGACCATTTTCCCGAGAGGATTAAAAGTAGCCATTGATGATGGTGATGCCCTACATACAGCTTGCCATGGAAAGGAGTAAGAAGGATTGAAGAAAGAGTGAGTAATGAAGTAGAGTTTCAAGAGGAGCACAGCACCTCCATACGCCTATCTGAAATTTTCACTATTGATTTACATAAGTATTTCTATCCCTTTTTATTTTCTATTTATTATTAATTATTCGAAAATCCATAAACCAATTTTGTTTTTGTGCACATACCAAAGAGCTAAAATTGTTGATCACAATTTCGTCCACCAAGTTTTTGGCGCCGTTGCCGGGGATTATTTGAATTACAATTACGTGCAACTATAGCGCCAAGTTTTTCTGATCCGGCAACAACACCAAGTTTTTGGCGCCGTTGCCGGGGATTGTTCGAGTATGGACAACTGACGGTTCATCTTGTTGCTCAGATTAGGTAATTTTCTTTTCAAAAATCTTTTTCAAAATTTTTCTTTTCTTTTTCGTTTTCTCCAAAAATATTCTCGAAAAATCAATAAAAATCCAAAAAAACAAGAAAATCAGAAAAACCAAAAATATTTTGTGTTTCTTGTTTGAGTCTTGAGTCAATTTTTAAGTTTGGTGTCAATTGCATGCTTTTAAAAAATTTTCTTGCATTTTTCGAAAATCCCATGCATTCATAGTGTTCTTCATGATCTTCAAGTTGTTCTTGATAAGTCCTCTTGTTTGATCTTGATGTTTTCTTGTTTTGTGTCTTTTCTTGTTTTTTCATGTGCATCTTTGCATTCATATTTTCCAAGCATTAAAGATTTCTAAGTTTGGTGTCTTGCATGTTTTCTTTGCATCAAAAATTTTTTCAAAATTATGTTCTTGATGTTCATCATGATCTTCAAAGTGTTCTTGGTGTTCATCTTGACATTCATAGCATTCTTGCATGCATTCATTGTTTTGATCTAAAAATTTCATGCATTGAGTATTTTTGTTGTTTTTCTCTCTCATAATTAAAAATTCAAAAATAAAAAAATATCTTTTCCTTATTTCCCTCCAAATTTTCGAAATTTTGGGTT
>NC_029779.3:17948801-17949458 GCF_000817695.3 Arachis duranensis
ACCTCTAGAAAGAGGAAAGGGAAGACAAAAGCTTTCACCTCTGAGTCATGGGAGATGGAGAGATTCATCTCAAAAGCCCATCAAGACCACTTCTATGAAGTTGTGGCCAAGAAAAAGGTGATCCCTAAGGTCCCTTTTAAGCTCAAAAAGGGCGAATATCCGAAGATCCGACAAGAAATTATAAGAAGAGGATGAGAAGTTCTCTCAAATCCCATTCAATAAGTCGGAATCTTAATGGTTCAAGAATTCTATGCCAATGCATGGATCACTAGGAACCATGATCAAAGTATGAACCCGAATCCAAAGAATTATCTCACCATGGTTCGGGGGAAATACTTAGATTTTAGTCCGGAGAATGTGAGGTTGGCGTTTCACTTACCCATGATGCAAGGTGATGAACGCCCCTACACAAGAAGGGTCAACTTTAATCAAAGGTTGGACCGAGTCCTAATGGACATATGTGTGGAAGGAGCTCAATGAAAGAGAGACTCCAAACGCAAGCCAGTCCAACTAAGAAGGCTGGACCTCAAGCCTATAGCTAGAGGATGGTTGGAGTTCATTCAACGCTCCATCATTCCTACAAGCAACCGATCTGAAGTTACTGTGGATCGGGCCATCATGATTCATAGCATCATGATTGAAGAGGAAGTAGAAGTT
>NC_029779.3:17949521-17950219 GCF_000817695.3 Arachis duranensis
TGAATTCTACAAAATAGCCAAAAAGCCCTCCACCATGGCTAGGCTAGCTTTTCCTCACCTTATTTGCCATCTATTTTACTCAGCTGGAGTTATCATAGAAGGAGACATCTCTATTGAAGAGGATAAGCCCATCACCAAGAAGAGGATGGAGCAAGCAAGAGAGACCATTCACGGTTCTCAAGAGATGCATGAGGAAGCTCATCATCAACAAATCCCTGAGATGCCTCAAGGGATGCACTTTCCTCCTAACAACTATTGGGAGCAACTCAACACCTCCTTAGAAGATTTGAGCTACAATGTGGAACAATTAAGTGTGGAACATCATGAGCACTCCATCATTATCCATGAAATAAGAGAAGATCAAAGAGCAATGAGGGAGGAGCAACAAAGGCAAGGAAGGGACATAGAAGAGCTTAAGGACATTGTTGGTCCTTCAAGAAGAAGACGCCACTAAGATGGATTCATTCCTTGTTTTTATTTCTTTCTGTTTTCGGTTTTTGTGTTTATCTATGTTTTGTGTCTTTATTTCATGATCATTAGTATGTAGTAACTATGTCTTAAAGCTATGAATAAATTCCATTAATCCTTCACCTCTCTTAAATGAAAAATGTTTTAATTCAAAAGAACAAGAAGTACATGAATTTCGAATTTATCATTGAATTTAATTTAATTATATTGATGTGGTGACAATACTTTTT
>NC_029779.3:17950516-17951683 GCF_000817695.3 Arachis duranensis
CTAACTGGGGACTCTAGCAAAGCTGAGTCACAATCTGAAAAGGTTCACCTAGTCATGTGTCTGTGGCATTTGTGTATCCGGTGGTAATACTGGAAAACAAAATGCTTAGGGTCACGGCCAAGACTCATAAGTAGCTGTGTTCAAGAATCAACATGCTTAACTAGGAAAGTCAATAACACTATCCGAAATTCTAAGTTCCTAGAGAAGCCAATCATTCTAAACATCAAAGGAAAAAGTGAGATGCCAAAACTGTTCAGAAGCAAAAAGCTACAAGCCCCGCTCATCTAATTAGAATTAATATTCATTGATATTTTGAAATTTATAGTATATTCTCTTCTTTTATCCTAATTGATTTTCAGTTGCTTGGGGACAAGCAACAATTTAAGTTTGGTGTTGTGATGAGCGGATAATTTATACGCTTTTTGGCATTGTTTTTAGGTAGTATTTAGTAAGTTTGAGCTACTTTTAGGGATGTTTTCATTAGTTTTTATGTTAAATTCATATTTCTGGACTTTACTATGAGTTTGTGTGTTTTTCTGTGATTTCAGGTAAAATTCTGGCTGAAATTGAGAGACTTGAGCAAAACTCTGAAAAAGGCTGACAAAAGGACTGCTGATGCTGTTGGAATCTGACCTCCCTGCACTCGAAATGGATTTTCTGGAGCTAAAGAACTCCAAATGGCGCGCTCTCAACGGCGTTGAAAAGTAGACATCCAGAGCTTTCCAGCAATATATAATAGTCCATGCTTTATTCGGAAATTGACGACGTAACTTGGCGTTGAACGCCAAGTACATGCTGCTATCTGGAGTTAAACGCCAGAAAAACGTCATGATCCGGAGTTGAACGCCCAAAACACGTCATAACTTGGAGTTCAACTCTAAGAAAAGCCTCAGCTCGTGGATAGATCAAGCTCAGCCCAAACATACACCAAGTGGGCCCCGGAAGTGGATTTAAGCATCAATTACTTACTCATGTAAACCCTAGGAGCTAGTTTATTATAAATAGAACATCTAACTATTGTATTAGACGTCTTTTGACCACGTTTCATCTTTGGTCTCAGTTTTGTTTTATTCTTCATCTTAGGAGGCCATTGAGCACGTTTTGGGGGGTTGGCCAGTCGGCCATGCCTGAACCTTTCACTTATGTATTTTCAACGGTGGAGTTTCT
>NC_029779.3:17952138-17953939 GCF_000817695.3 Arachis duranensis
GGTGATGCCTCCAGACGATTAGCCGTGCAGTGACAGCGCATAGGACCATTTTCCCGAGAGGATTAAAAGTAGCCATTGATGATGGTGATGCCCTACATACAGCTTGCCATGGAAAGGAGTAAGAAGGATTGAAGAAAGAGTGAGTAATGAAGTAGAGTTTCAAGAGGAGCACAGCACCTCCATACGCCTATCTGAAATTTTCACTATTGATTTACATAAGTATTTCTATCCCTTTTTATTTTCTATTTATTATTAATTATTCGAAAATCCATAAACCAATTTTAATCTGCCTAACTGAGATTTACAAGGTGACCATAGCTTGCTTCATACCAACAATCTCTGTGGGATCGACCCTTACTCGCGTAAGGTTTATTACTTGGACGACCCAGTACACTTGCTGGTTAGTTGAACGGAGTTGTGAAAAGAAAGTGCTGAGTTAATGTTTTTGTGCACATACCAAAGAGCTAAAATTGTTGATCACAATTTCGTCCACCAAGTTTTTGGCGCATGCCCGTTCCGCGCTCCACTTCCATCCGGGATTGGGCTCCAACCCGGTTAGCCATGTTCCAATCCATCTCTGGCCCATTTGGCTCCCTCCTATCCTTCTTCTTATGTGTTGGGCCACTTTGATCAAGGCCCACCTCACATCCCTCCCTTATACCGCGTGTGGTTCTAGCAGCAAAGGGCTAGCCCATCAAAGCATTCAGACAAGGCAAATCAAACCCAGCGAGATCCCCTTCCCCCACCATTACACAATTCCTGTATAACCGTCCTGTCCGAATCCACCTCTTCACTTTCACCAAATCCCTTAGTAACCACCTCTCCATGATTCTTGGTACAACTCACCGAATCTGTTCCATTTTCAGTAGTTTTGAAATTTAAAAAATCAACGTTCACATCATTCAACAACACCTATGGAATTACTAATCTGTCCTTCCCATTATCAACGCCCTTCGCATCCCCAGCCATCAAGTCCGCTGCCGGATCCCACAGCACTGTCACCATCATCGGTCGGTTGTACCCGGCATCTCCGACGTCCCTATCTTCAAAGGCCTTCTTGCTCTCCATTGAGGTTTCTGCCCCATCAGCCTCTAAGCCCACCTCTTTCACAAATACTTGAAACCCACTCCCTTATGTCTTCAAACGTGCACGTCTCAACTTGAATTCTTCCAACCCTAAAGGATGCACCTGAACCTGTTGGGACATTCCACCGTAGCACCTCGCCCCATTGGCCTCCAACTGCTTTAAACATTTCCACCGACCAGACATGAAGAGGCATGACATAAAGCTCCAACCACACTCTGCGAGATACACACAGTTCGTCTACTTCCCACCTCCGGACCCTATGGAAGATTTGTAACAGAGAATCCAGTTTGAATGTAAATGCCTCATCGGCATGCTCCACCGTATCAAAGACTAACAGGACTTTAGTCGCACCAAGCTCCCTAACATCCTCCACGTGATGCAAGTTTGTGGAAATAAGTCTCTTCAATGAATGCACGTCCTGGGGTTTCACAGAGCTCCCTATTAAGCTCCTCCCCAACCAATTCATATTCTCTGCTACTATGGGCACTTCAACCCTTTTTGCACACCCATTTCCCTACTGAAGTTGCATTTGCATCTTTGCCGGCGTGACCTTTATGACTTGCTCAGTAACCACCTCCTTCCCCTTAGTACGTTCCGCTAGCCGCCTGTCAATCTATCGACTATCGTCCCCATGCACCTGGAAGTCCATCGCATACCCTTTTCTTCGAAACTTCGCTTCCCCCATAGAAACCAGCTTACCACGCAGTCGTAATTG
>NC_029779.3:17954079-17963228 GCF_000817695.3 Arachis duranensis
TCCTTTCCGTCCAACAGAACAACTGATACAATTTCCTCCTGAATATATCTTCTGACAGATTATCCACAAACACAGTAAAAAACTCTTACTCCAACCGATGGTATTCTTCGCAATTCCATACCTGAGGATCTTTAGATCGTGGATAGAAATCCTCTAGTGTTTCCTCCCCCTTCAGTCACTCGTTCTTAGTTATTTTAGAGAGACTTGACAGAGATGTTTTCATTTATTTATTAAATTACAAGCAGATATTGAATTTAGATGAGAGATTAACATTAAAAGACTTTGTTATTTCTAAATGCAACTAAGAGTAAAATTTTGTTTGAAAGAGAGATTAAAATTAAAAGATTGAGAAATAGATATTAAAAGATAAAGATTAATTTAAAAATAATATTATATTATTAGTAAATATTATTATTTTTTGTTAGTATTTAATTAATAATAATTTGTACACATATTTTTAGAGATTTTATATACAAGAAGCATATAATTTATATTTATATTTATTAAAATTTACGCACATAAGTCAATACAATTTGCATTCATATTTTTTAAAATTTATATACATAAATTAGTAAAATTTATTTGTTAAAGATAATTTAGTGTTTATATTGATCAAATAATGTTAAAAAAATATTAAAAATTACCGTTCCTAAAAGTTTTTCTTATATTAAATATCTATATTTTGTTTAGTATAAAATATTCAATAGAGAGCCAATAAAATATTTGTATAATGTGTACAATGGAGGTTTAGGGAGTATTAGAGATATAACTATTAGTGTTACTTTTTTCCATCAGCTGAAGTTTTTGAGATGAGTAGTATCATGACATGGTATTAGAGTTCTAGATTCAAAAGGTTAAGAGTTCGATTTTTGGTGAACTTGAAAATTAATTTAAGGTCTTGGGAAGATGTTTATTATTCCTATTACTCGGATAGTTATTCTAGATAGTATAGGAAATGTTCATTTTGTAATTCATATAACTCATTATACACATTGTACAAATAAGTCATTGTCTCCGGAGTAGCTAATTATTTCATTATAAACAAAGACCATTGACCCTCGGAAAGTGGAAAGCATGTAGATTTAGCTAGTTGAGTCACAATTCATCATAGAAAATAGCATACGCACATCTAATTCAAACTAGATGTTCAGCATCACGAGTGAATGCTTTTACGGGAAAACTCTAAAAGAAATCAAACGTAATAAGATTATCAACAGATCTCAAATTCACACTTACTAAAAACAAGTGCAAGAACGAACCTTAGGGTGCATAATCATCCAATTTTAAAGATCAATTTTTGCGGGATCTGCTGCTAATCGTCCCTATTTACAAATTCAAGGAGGCAATGACAGCAGAAAACTCCACCACAAAACTGCAGGAATCTTCACCATTTAACCCCAGTTTACTTGTCAGTCTATCTAAGGCGTTAAAAATGGAGAACTAGAAGTAGACTAATCTAGAAACTTCACAATTGCTAAACATCCACTGCCCATTTAACGTTGCTCCCATTGCTTGCATGATGAGACCTATGTAGCTGAGGAGCTCTCGCATGGTGTGCGCCTCCCGGAACAGCATTCTTCACTCTCTGCTCGGTGGCTTCTCTCTTGGAAGCAAGTCTTAGCTCCGCTGGAGGAATGAAACAGTCCACCGAAAGGCCGGGGACGTTGAACGCCACTTCCTCAACCGTCCATGCTTCTTCCATCTTTGTTTTGGTGTGGCTCATAGATGTTTCCCCAAACCTGAAAAGTGTTGCCGCGGAACGACCGGAATGAGCAATCATGATTCCGTCAACAGGCCTGTAATCATCAAGAAACGAATTTATGGTGGTCTCCCAATACACAGCATCTCCTCCATTGTTCTGAATCCGAGTGAGATGAGAGTCTTCCAAGTGAACAAGCAGTCCTGTTTTCTGACTGAAGTAACCAAACAAAACATGCCTTATTATCTCAGCTGGGCCTTCGCTCCTGGCTTTTAGTGTGGAGGGATCTGCACAAAGCTTGAGAATGAAACAGTCATCCCCATTGATCTTCTTCTCCCCAATGCATCTTGCATTGATAAATATTCTGGCAGTTGTTCTTGGATCAAGACCCTGTTAACAAATTGAATTAGAATGGGGAGTCTGTAATGAGAAAAAAGAAATGAGAGATAGATGAACCTGAAGGGCACGTCTCAAGGGTCTATGAGGTCCTTTGGCAGCATGAGGACCAAGCCAAGGGGTGTGGCGCCACACGAGTTTGCCATTGGAACCGGCATGAACCTTGCTACCACCAAGAGCAAGCTCCACATACCACATATCCGGATTCATCTGCCACAACACAAACCCCCCGGATTCCGCAGCTCTGGAGGAATTCCTGGTGACCTTGTTAGCTGTCTCAAACACGGAGGCTATCATTTTCAACTTTCCCTTTGTATATGCATTGTTAATTGAATTCTGAAGCTTTTGCCCCCCTGTAGCTGCTATATACTGCTGCAATATGTACTGAGCAGAAGAAGTTTCCTGCAACCACCAACACTCCCAATCTTATCATTCACCTCTATACGTATTTTATACAGTATACAGTAGAGAGAGAGAGAGAAAGAGAGAGAGAGACTAACAATGGGGATGTCTTTGATGCTGAGGTGAGGGAAGGGGTCGGTGGTGCAAACGTGGACGGGGGCAAGGGGAGCACCCAACACTCCAAGCAGCAGCCTCAGATCCGAACTCTTCAAGTCCACGGACGAGCAGGAGGAAAAGCCCACCGGGCCCTTAGCCCACGGCCACTGGGCCCATCTAGCCTCGGGCCGTGAAGTGGAGTTGGAGTCGGAGCAGTCTTCGTCGCCGTCGGGGCCCTCTTTGAGAGGCGAAAGTGCCTCCACGGGCCTCAGGCTGCCGGATCTCGGAATGAAGGGGTCAGCCGGAGGAGGTGGAGGAGCTTGGTGATTCCTCCGGCGCCGCAGCAGAGCAGACATGGGAGAAGCACTTCTCGGCGGGCGTGACCTCGCCGGCGAGAGGCCTCTGACGACCTCGTCTTTCAGTGCAGAAAAGAATCCTTGCTTCCTCTCCATTTTTACAACTTTACCCCTCCAAGTCCAAACCTGCAAAGAGAGGGAAGAGTGGAGAGTGGAGAGTGCAGAGAGGAACAGCAATCACACAAAAAGGGAAAACAGAATTTCAGATATTTTTATTGTGGACAGACAAGGACGTTACGTTTTAGTAAATAAATAAGTGCATGATCCATACTTTGCTCCATTCCCCTTCTTTATTGAAAAAAAAATTGAATTAAATTAATTTAGTGTCAGACTGACAGTGGCTAATTAATGTGGTCACTAATCAAACATGGTTAGAAATTTAGAATAGCAAGTTAAAATAATCTGTAAAACCTTATAAGAAGTGTAAAAAAAATAATTTAAAGGGAAATTGAAAGGGACAGAGATATATGAATAAGAGAAGGAGTGGAGCTAGTGGACGAAACGATGGGCACTTGATAAACGTCTAAATTATAATATTGAATGTTGATAATGATATTTGATACCCTCGCCGTTCAAATGGCAGGATGCACCATCATAAATAATTTGAGACTTCATCTACTAATCTTTCTAAAAGATGACAAATCTAATTCCAGAGTAACTATTAATAAGTAAGACCTATCCTAACTCATGATGAGAATCGTCCTCTTTCTCACTTTCCTTCGCTCGGGGTGGGGACCAACACTAGGACGAGTCTTAGGTTCTTTTGACCAACCAAACCCAGTTAGCATTTTGCAAAAGGACATGCACTAAACACCACCCAGGCACTCGCAACGACCTAGCCTTCTGCTTTTTATTTTTATTTTGTTCCATGCACTTGTCTTTGTCAGTTGTCACTCCCTAATCACGGGACTCGTTTTATTCTCCTGTTAACTCTTGTAAGAATTTGGATTAAAATTAACATGACTAACACCGGTTTTTGTTTTCTCCCTCTCTTATGTGCAATATGTTTTCGTATTTTGTTCCATAAAGCTCACAAGGGTATAATATAACTCATCCTCAGAATTGAGAGCGCTTTCTTCTTCTCGTATGGATGAGCAATAGTTTAGTAGATCATAACATAGGAGTGTGAGTACTATAATTTGCTTTTGTAGTTATTAACCTCACATTACTTGCGTATTCAACGAATCTTAAGTAACATATTTTTAGAGAACTGGTGAATTAGCCGTGCGTTTGTTGCATGGGGTTTTCTCACTTTCTGAATCATTATTTATTAACATTTTAGTGTAATTAACTTGTGTGTTGACATTGAATCACTTGTATCGACCTTTTCCTTCTTGGGTCACATATGGAACCACGTTTGGAGTAAATAATATAATGGGCCAATGGAATTAACTTTAACCACTGCAAGCCCATGTCTCTTCCAATATGGCCCAATAAAGCTTTCTTCTAGTTCCAGTCCAAAATGGAAAAATATCTGAAACAAGTTAGCTGGCTTTTCCAGAATGATCCGGAGGAACGAGAAGACTTTTTTGATTGAAGGTAACGAAAACATAATATGAGTTTCCAAAAGAATGAATGTGTTGGCTAGCAAAGCGTGAAAAGTGAAAACGCAACAACTGGTTTCTTAGCTGTGTAATTGTCATTTTATTATATTTTCGATCTTAGAAAGAAAGGCAAATGTGAAATCAGTGTGCGAGAATGAACATTCATATCCCTCAAACCACCGTCTTTTTATTCTTACACGACAAAATTATTTGTTCAATCGTAACGAAATAGCAATAAAAAGGTGTAAAAGGTATAGCAGACGGAACTACATAATTATAGAAACATGTATTCTTAAAATGAAAGTTTAAGGATCAATTTTTTTTTTTAAATTTAGTCAGTATTTAATTAATAAAAAAATAAATAATTTTATATTATTAAATATAATTTTATACTATTAAAAATATTAAAAATAACTAATTAATAACTACCAATTATAAAAATTACTAATCTCCAAACACTTCTCTGTTCTTAAGTTTTGCTGAGCCAGAGGCCTAGACTTTTGTGTAAAGAACTAAAGATTACTGTTAGAAGAGAACAAGGTACGTAATATACTAATATATCACTTAAAATTGATACCACTAAGATATAATATATCACTTAAATTTTGCTGAGCCAGGCCTAGACTTTTGTGTAAAGATTCCTGTTAGAAAAGAACAAGGTACGTAATATATCACTTGAAATTAAGATACATTATTAAGTAATTTATTTTAGTACTTGAAATTAAGATATATGAATCATATTAGTTATTAAAATAATCCTTTTTCTTAATTTCTCTTCACTATAAATTCAAGATTATGAACATTTTATATAAATCTATTAATTTCTCTTGTATTTTGTTCACAAGCAACTTAAATAAAATCATTTTGCATAATAGAAAAATATTTTAAGAAACTCATGATACAATAAATTATTTTATAAAATCAATAGCAACATAACTTATATATTAAATTAAAAAAACTATATAGATACTCTTATGTTAGAGAATAATATGATATCATCCTTATGTTTAAAAAAAATATTCTATATCTTTATGTATAGTTACACATTATACGTTCAACTAATTATTCTAATTTTATTGACATTAGTATATTGTTTTCTTAATTTATTATTTTTTGTTAAGGTTAAGAATATTTTTATCCGCTAACTCGTTAGAATTTGATGATATATTCAGTGATTTTAATTTTTCAATTATAGTTTTCATAACCCGGAAGTTAACGAGATCAATCTCTATGGAAAAAAACTAAGAGATTTACTTTTAGCGTTTGTCTTCAAAGTGTTTTAGAAGAGGATGACTTCACAGCACAGTTTTTTCAGTTTTATTGGAATATTGTGAGTGTTGATGTTTTTAAGACGATTTGTAATTTTTTGGTGGAGATAAAATACTCAAGGCATTTAAGCATACACAAATTTACTTAATCTTTAAGATTTTGGATGCTAGAGACATGTCACAGGTTAGACCTATTAGCTTATCCTCAGGTTTTTATTAGATTATTTTCAAAATTTTGGTACATACACTTCAGGAGTTTATGAATAATTTAACAAGTTCAAACCAGAATGTATTTTTAAAACGTAGATTAATGTCTGACAATATTCTAATAGCTCATGAATGTATGCACTATCTCAAAATTAATTGGTGCAAATTGAAATGTGAAATGGCTATTAAATTGGATATGAGTAAAGCATATGATAGAATTGAGTGGAGTTTTTTATAATTCATCATAGAGAGAATGGATTTTGGAACCAAATGGATTTCTTGGATCAGAGAACTAGTCACTACTGTTTTTTTACTCTGTTCTTGTAGAAGTCAACCTTATGGCTTTTTTTAAGCCAACAAGGAGTATTGGGCAAGAAAATTCCTTGTCATCTTATCTATTTCTATTTTATGCGGAAGGATTATCCTATCTGTTACACAAGGCAGAGCAAAACAGGTCTATTAAGGGAATTTAGATTCACAGAAGGTCTCCAGCAGTCAATCATCTTCTCTTTGCTGACAAATCTATATTATTTGGGAAGGCTAATGAGGAATCATGCAACAATATCCTATCTCTACTCAATGAATATGAGATGTTTAGCAAGCAAAAAGTTAACATCCACAAATCAGTATTTTTTTTTAATCAAAACACCCGACTTGTCAGAAGACAACAGCTAGCAGAGTTACTTAACATAAAGCATGTGGGAGGCCAAGATAAATATCAAAGTCTTTCATCCATTATTCAGAGATCTAAAAAGGCTACATTCAGTGCAATAAAGGATAAAGTTTAGAAAAAAGTTCAAATTTAAAAGCAGAATCTGTTATCAGCAGGTGACAGACATATTTTAATCAGAGTTGTCGGAGAAACTATTCTAATATATATACTTTCATGTTTCAAGCTTTTAGATTCTCTAGTGAAAAGAATACACAGGATTCTAAGACAGTTTTGGTGGATCAAAAGGGAATGAAGAGAAAGATCGCTTGGGTTAATTGGGATTGTATGACCAGATCCAAAAACGAAGGCGGATTGGGATTCAAGGATTTCAGAGCCCATAACCTAGCCTTGTTGGGTAAACAGTTTTGGTGAATTACTACTAAACCTAATTCGTTACTTGTGCGTATGCTCAAAGAAAAATACTAGAGACCCTTTTTGGTAGATAAAGGAAAATAACCTTTTTGGAGTTGAAAAATTCTACTGAAGGAAAAAAAATGGTAGAAAAGAGTTTGAGATGAAGTATAAGATCTGGTACAAATGTTCGTATTTGGGAGGACTCATGGTTACCCCTATCCTACCCTTTTAGACTCAGTAATAACAATACTCCAGTAACAGGCATCAATCGGGTACATGCATTATTTATTTATAATAGATGGAAGATGGAATAAAGAGTTAGATGAAGCAATTTTTTTCCTAAAATCAGTTTGCGGATTCTCTCCCTTCCACTGAACGATGATAGTGAGGACAAGCTTGAATGGGCCTGGAACAAGAGGAAGTAGTACGATGTAGTCTCTGAGTATTGGGTGGCTTATAATTTTTTTTCATGTGCCAGTTGAGCACCTTTCAACGGTGACGATGAATTCAACGCTTTGGAAATTAATTTAGGGGTTAAAATTATCATCCAAAGTAAAAAAATTTCTGTGAAGAGCAACCCATGAAAAATTATCTGTACTCAATTTGATCAACCAGAGATTCTCAGATATTTCATCAATGTGTCCAAAATGCAGAAACAACAACAAAACAATCCTTCACGTCTTGGTGCAATGCGGTCTCGCTCCTGAGATTTGGTCTTCCTCTTCTTTTGTGAATGTTGTAGTGCAAAATGAAAACATGGAATTTACAGTCTGGTGACAAACGGCAAGTAGAAGCGTTGGAAGAGGACAATCTTCTATAACCCTCCTTGTATTTCTGTGTTGGACGTTGTGGAAGACGAGAAATTTGGAGGTCTTTGAAGGTGAGAAGCTAGCGGCAACAATAATTGTGGAAATAGCAAAGAAGTTCTAACAAAAAATGACTCAAGTTATAGCGCATCCTTTGTGAATCTCCAACTCTTCTGTTAGTTTTTTTTTGCTAGTATTTGGTGTTTACTAAAGTGAGAGATCCTATTTTTTTTTGTCTTTGTTCCTATAACAGACAATATATAAGCAATGTAATTACATATCTTTAAAAAAAACTTTAAAATCAAATCATCAAAAATAAAAAATTAACTAATATGAACTAATAAATATATCATAAACCTCATCTTTAAAATTGTCGATTTTATTGAATTCTGACTTTACTTCAATCAGCAGCAACTTTTATAATTTGGCCAATAAAATCAAACTAAAATCCTAAGAGAAGAAGAAATAACATAAATCAATATAATGCATTTAAAATAAACCAAAATAAAATCTCACATTCGATTAGAAAAAGAAAGTTAAGCGCAATGAGAAAGAAGAGAATAAATCGCACTAAGAAAAAAAAAAGAATAACGTGCTAAGAAGAGACTTGACAGTGATTAAAAAAAAAGGTCTAAAATGTATTTGAAACAGCAAAATAAAGCGCTGTGCGGAGAAGAGAAGAAACCGAAGAATCGCGCTTTCGATCTAAGTTGGGTGGGTTGTGGTTCTTTGTTTTGACGCGAATTCAAAGAACTAAATTGAATGGGATTGTGATTTCCTGTTTTGGTGTGTAGATATATGATGGTTATTTCTACAATACCATATATGTATATAGTATTTTACTGTATTTATATATGGTAACAGAAAATAATAACTAAAAGTAATATACAAATAACATTTCTGAAATTTTTATTCACATGTTTTGGCGGATAGTTGGTGGAACACGTCATTGGCTTACATTTAATGGTTAATCTGTACCGAACAAATAAATGTACGCCAAAACATCCTATGTAATTAAATCTCATTTTCACAAGTAATAGTACTGGCATCCTATGACTTGACGTTGACCATAATACCCCACTTGATATTATTCAATAAACGCGGCTTTCGCCAGCTGTACTGCAATGCAATTTGATAAGCAAGCCCTGTAAATTTTTTTAAAAAAAACAAGTCTCTTATTTTTTTAATCCAAAAATATATGATTTTTTAATTATTTTAAAATATAAAATATTTAATTTTTTTTGTCTAAAATATATAAAGATAAATTAATTTTTTAAAAAATTTAAATATTTTACATTTTAAAAAATGA
>NC_029779.3:17963336-17973921 GCF_000817695.3 Arachis duranensis
AAATTATTTTTTTAATATAAAAATTAATTTATTATGAATTTAATTTTTATTTAATAATTTGTTTGATTAATGAGTTATTACGTATATAAAGCAAGATTAAAATTTTTACATTTTTTTAAACGCGTAAATGAAGTGATAATTCTATCAACCCAAATTGGTTGGTGTAAAATTACTTAGAGGAGCCAAAAAGTAATAAATTCCTCATAGTAACGTCTTCCCAACCTTTGCCTAATACTCTTGCGGTTCTTTCGTTAATCGTCACTATAAAAAGCACCACCACTTTGCTGTTTTTCCCATCCACAACACAACGAAGCAATCACTAATATACTGTAGGGGTGGAATTAGCAACATGAAGGTGGTGCTTGCAAGTGTACTGCTTCTGTGCCTCTTACTTAGCTCATCTTTCTTGGATGTCTCAATGGCTGGTTCTGGTAATATTAAGAGCTACTACTCCCTCCCTCATTGTCTAATTAATTTTTCCATTACAATAATCAAGTATTTATTAGAACTAACTGACGAAATGAATTATTACTAGATTTTTGTGACAGCAAGTGTGGGGAGAGGTGCGCCAAGGCAGGAGTTAAGGACAGATGCTTGAAGTACTGTGGAATTTGCTGCCAAAAGTGTAATTGCGTGCCGTCTGGTACTTACGGGAATAAGGACGAGTGCCCTTGCTACAGGGACATGAAGAACTCCAAGGGCCAGGGCAAATGCCCTTAATTGTTATCTCTCTCTCTCTCAAAAATTTTAAATGTACCGAAAATACTGATGTTCTAGTTATTCTAGTTATTTTAACAATTGATTTTAATTAATATATATTATATATATTTTTTATAATTTAGATTAACGATTAAAATGACTGAAACACCGATATTTTCGATACACTTAAAATTCTTCCATATATATATATATATATAACTTCATTATGAATCTAATATTTATGTTATATCAAAACTCTGGTGTGTATTCTATCTTCTATCTGATTTGGTTTACACATACATGACTTGCTCGTCATGGAAGCTCAATTATGGTTAGGTCATGAATAATCGATCGGGTCATTACTCTTCCTTTCTACAGTAGTATTAAAATTTATTAGTTTTAATAGTCATTTGCAATGCATTTGGATTGATTTTGAATAAAAAATTCATTCGATTTAAATACTACTTTTATTTGAGATGTATTTTGGATTGGATGATTTTTTTAAAAAAAAAATCCGATCAATTCAATTTTAAATAGTTTGAATTAGATTGGATTTGCAGTTTTATAAATTAAAAAAATTAAATATATATAACAAGTATCAAATCAAATTTTAGATATCTAACAATGACATACAAGTTAAAACATCTTGAAAAACCAACAATAACATATCAATAAAAATAAAATTATAAGTTAGTTAAAATGAATAAATAAATCTCATTTTAAACATGAAATATTTATTAAATAATAATAATACATGAATAATATAAAAATGTATGACAAATTAAATGTATTATAAATATAATAATAAAATAATAATATTATAGCATATTATGCGGTTTGAATTTGATTAGATTGGTTTTGAGAAATATATCCAAAATTCGATCCGATTCATGCTATTTGCAAAAAATAGGATCCAATCAAATCTAAATTAGTGTTGTTTTAATTGATTTTCGGTTTGGATTGTATTGCATTAGCAATTTAATTTGGATCCGTTTGAATTTGAACCCCATAGTATTTGGCCATCAATTCACCAATAATGTTTAAAAGTATGGGATAAAGTATGGAAAAATTTTAAAATGTAATTAGAACACCGGTGTTCTAATAATTTTAACCGTTGATTTTAATTAATATATATTATATATTTTTTATAACTGAGATCAACGCGGTTAAAATAATTGAAACACCGGTATACCTACTTGATACACTTAAAACTCTTCCTAAAGTATATTTTGAATTATTAGACAACTCTTCCTAAAGTATATTGTGAATTATTAGACGGAAGAAATTAACTAATGCTTGATTAGGTAAAACTTTTACTTTTCGAAAATAGTTTATAAAAATTGTCTTTTAAAAGCTGTAATACCCACGCTTGGTAAAATCAAACTAAAATTGATTTTCGATAAGCACAAGCACTATAATTGTGTTTGATAAAATAGCTTTTAAAAAGTAAAAAAGACTATAATAAACATATATATACAACAACAACAACAAAGCCTTGTCCCACTAAGTGGGGTCGGCTACATGAATCAAACGACGCCATTGTGCTCTGTCATGTATCATGTCTACAGTGAGACCGTTTACATGTAGATCTCGTCTGACCACCTCATGGATGGTCTTCTTAGGTCTTCCTCTGCCTTTCGCCCTTTGTCCATCTTCCGTCTCATCCACCCTCCTGACTGGATGTTCTATCGGTCTTCTTCTCACATGTCCAAACCACCTGAGACGCGATTCAACCATCTTTTCCACAATGGGTGCTACTCCAACTCTCTCCCTTATATCTTCATTCCTTATTTTATCCAATCGCGTATGACCACTCATCCATCTCAACATCTTCATCTCTGCCACACTCAGCTTATGTTCGTGCTCCCCTTTAGCCGCCCAACACTCCGTACCATAAAGCATAGCCGGTCTTATAGCGGTGCAATAGAATTATATTCTATATATTCCGTCTTGCTACGGCTTATGCGCAGACCATACACTTCTAAAGCTTCTCTCCATAACTCCAACTTCTTATTTAGGTCTTCCCTTGACTCTCCCATAAGGACGATATCATCGGCAAAAAGCATGCACCATGGCACAGGCTCTTGGATGTGCTCTGTGAGTACTTCCAAGACTAATGTGAAAAGGTATGGACTTAAGGATGATCCCTGGTGTAATCCTATACCAATAGGGAATTCCTCTGTCACACCACCTTGAGTCTTCACACTAGTTGTGGCCCCATCATACATGTCTTTAATTGCCTGAATATATGCGATCCTTACTCTCCTCTTTTCTAAAACCTTCCATAAAACCTCCATTGGTACCCTATCATACGCTTTTTCTAAATCAATAAACACCATATGTAGATTCCTTTTATTACTACGATACCTCTTCATCATTCTTCTTAATAGGTATATCGCTTCAGTGGTAGATTTGCCTGGTATAAATTCAAATTGGTTCTCTGTTACTTGTGTCTCTTTTCTCAACCTCCGTTCTATCACCATTTTCCATAACTTCATAGTATGACTCATAAGGTTAATCCCTCTATAATTTTCGCAACTTTGTATATCCCCCTTATTCTTGTAGATAGGTACCAAGGTGCTCTTTCTCCACTCATCAAGCATCTTCTTTGACCTTAAAATCTCATTAAAAAGCTTGGTTAACCAGTTGATGCCTTTTTTCTTCAAGACCCTTCCAAACCTCAATCGGGATATTATCAGGTCCTACTGCCCTGCCATTTTTCATCTGCTTTAGAGCCTCTTTTACCTCGAAGTCTCGAATCCTTCGATAGTAGTCAAAGTTTTGATCTTCTTCCCTTGTGCATAACCAACCAAAGCTCGGAAGAGTCTTCTTTCCCTCATTAAAATTGAGAAGGAGGGATCTACTCACTGGAAGTCATGTTGGAAGTGTCTTTGGGTTGCACAGAGGAGATCGAGAGAGTTTCAGGCTGAGAAGGAATAGGCTCGTCCTCTATCCGAGTTGGGAAGCTCTGAGAGGCCCCCTCAATTCGAACCTCTGAAGTCTTTAGATCGAACATGGAAGTGTCTTCCTCGTCTTCGGGAGTAAGGACAATTTTCCCATCAACCACGACCATGTCGAGATTAATGAAGGAGAGGTCTAACTCGGAGATGCTCTTTTAAATTCTCCACTAACTTATCCATCCTCTGATCTATAGTCTCCTCTAAATCTGCATATTTTTTCCTAGCCTTGGTGACCTCATCCACCAAATCTAGCTTCTCTTTGAAGACTCTGGTATAGCTCTCTTTAGCCTTTTTTTAAACCCTCTATTATGGCACAGGCAGCTTCGGATTGATTCACCCTCTCCCCAAGCCTTGCAAGGTTGGACGTAGGGACCTCCTTCTCCTTCTCCAACTCCAACTTAGCCTCCCGCAAAGATGCTACCTCAGCTATCAAATTGGACAAAGATCACTAAGTAGTACCCAGGAGAGTCTCTTTAAGATACTTCAGCAAAGTAGAGTACACTCTCGCCGTTCTTATCCCACCCTGAGCTAAGACTTAAAGATGGTGTTTTACAGAAATATTATTCATACTTATAAAACTATTTGAAAAGATGTGTTTCTCACAAAATGCCACCGCATCAAAGCCTTGCTTTTAGATATCCCCTGAGTCAGAAGTCTTACGTTTTTTTAAGTTTTGGCTTGAGAATAGAAGGCGAGAGGAGAACTATTTGATTACCAGAATTAGAAGGAATAGGAGTCGGGTCAGGAATAACCTTTACAGATGTCGAAGCACCTGAACCCGATTTAAAAGGAAAAGAAAGATCGCCCGTTTTACCAATCTCCTTTAGTTGTATATTTCGGGCAACAACGTTCTTCTTGGTTGTACGAGGAGTTTTCATGGCAGCCGACTTCCAAGCCATCTTTTCTGCACGACATTAAAGTTGGATCACATTAGCCAACAAAACAATCAATAAAATTATCTACAAAATGGAAAGAAATGCTACCTAGCTAGGATTGGGTTTGGCTTAGATTTCCTAATTTTAGCGCAATAATGTCTTTGATTCATGTCATGGGGGGTTCGGCTATATTTTTACGTTGGTTGCCGAAGACCTAACACAACCCTCCTCCTTTATCCGGACTTGGGACCGGCTATGTACCGCAAGTGTAACATAGGCGGAGTTAATAAACATATATATAATAAAGAATAATTATTTTTTTGGTGTTAATACTTTATAAGGATAATTTTGGATATTTATTATTGTATAGGATTATATTAAACTTTTTAATTTTAATAAACACAAGCCAACTTTAAAAAACTTATCTTAAGTATTTTCATTTGTGTTTTTAAAAAGTACAAGTTCCTCTCCAAAAAATTTTATCAAACCAAATAAAAAAAATTGAGTTGATGATTAATAAATAATAAATTTTGATGGTGCTAACATTTTTCTATACAATGTATTAGAACATTCTTAATTACTATTTACTGATAATTTTATAATAACTAGCGTGTTTAACGCATCTATTTTTCTGCTGTTTTAGAGACATAAAATTTAATTGATTTTGATCATTAATATCTAAAATTAAGAAGTAGGAGACGTTCTCCCATTAGCAATTTTGTTCTGATTTAGTTTTACTAATATAAGAAAGCAAATAATTTTCGAGAGAAAAAAAAGAACAAGAAAGAAGAAAGAAGAAAGAAAAACAAAAGGAAGAAGATTACCGCTTACCAGTGTGAAAACTGAAAACTGAAAGGGTTGGTGAGAGGAAAAGAAAGAATCATCAAATGGCAACTGTAAATCTGTAATCACTTACTTCGTAATGAATAAATAATAACATATAATCTTTTAAAAAAAAATTACCTTTTTATACAACCATTCCTCTCTTCAAGACTTCAACTATACTAGAAGGAATGGTAATAGGTATAACTAGAATAAATTCTCAAATTTTGCACTGTGTAATGGCATGAACAAATTAGATGATTCCTATTTTATTCATCAAGTATGTCCTTGGGGGATCCCCACTGTTAAATTGTTCTGTCCTGACTTGGACTTCTATGTTTCATTATTTAATATTTTAATGAAATATATTCTTACCTTGAAAAAAAAAACAAAAATGGCATGAACAAATTACAGAAAGTTCCTCCTTAACTAAATTAATTAATTCAAATAAGAGATTATAACCCCATTATCTTCGTGAAAGTGACTCCAATTCGAGAAATTACATAGTAAAGTTTGCAATATAAGAGAACCATACATGACAATCATAAATCATAGTAAAGTTTGCAATATAATCATACCCACATGTTAAAGCTAAGAAAATGTCACAAAAGCTAGATGAGAGAAAAAGAACACGATCCCTTTATTTGACACAAAAATACATAGCAAAATCTCTTATAGCAATACACACATTTAGAATATCAGAGTCTATACCACCAATGACAGTTAGCTCCTATACAAAAAGACCTTCCACCCCATGCCAGCTAACTAAAAAAACGAACAGACTATCAACACACAACTACAAACAAACACAAACTAAAACTAAGCATCAATGTTTTTTATATTTCGGATACAGAAAAATTAAAGACAACAACATTGCTATGTAGTATGGGAGTAATGGGACGGAGAGGAAGGAGATATCTAAAAGGAGTTAAATACGAAAAATCTACTCATAGTTGTGATGTTTATTGTGTGCGCGTATTTTGCCTCTGTCAAACCTCTCAAGAATCTTTTGGCCATAGACATTGCTACGCATCATTGGATAATTCTGTTGGATCAGCAGCAATATGGAACTTCTAATAGGATCCTGCTTTAAACAATTACATAGAAATCAACAAAGTTATCGCTCCATGCCAGTACCAATAATCCATGTTTCCTACACATTTTTTAATATCCAAATTCCAATACAAGGAGACAGCAGCTAAAAGAATAATGTTTTTTTATATTATAACACTTCCTAGACTCAAGATTATAATAAAAAGCCTTGACTCTGCTCATTATTATATGTATTTCTTTATAATAATCATCCTTAACATTACTTTGGTTTCACATATAATACTATTTAATCAGTAACCATTTTGCATGGATATGAACAGAGAAGAATCTATTCTCTATCATAAGCTATTATTTTAGCATATACAGTTATACACCGAATAAAGAAACCAAGCCCACTAAAGCTATAAGTGCAATTATACTTTTTGATAGTTGGCCCAAGTGGCTAAATCATAATTAGTAGTATGCACTAACCTTGGACATCACCAGAGCCGATTGTATAACATAATTTCCATAGGGATCTACAAGAAGCATTGCTACATTTGGGTGGCAGAGCAACTCCACAGTAATACGTGCCGCATTCTGTTCTTCCGAGCACTGAAAGAACTTCTCCACAACATTACTTCCATATTTATTGCATGAAAGATAAAAGAATGACCCTTCAAGCTGTCTCATTAGACTTTCTGTCACTGCTGGTATTTGCAAACCCAATAAATGTTGTACAACATAGTTACTGCCACACAAGGAAACAAACGTACAGGATAAAAATATAAGTATAGCGTTAATTTCTACATTTGTTATGAAAGAGAAATTTTTGTAGTGCTCAGTAGATATAAACCCGTAAGAGTCTTCGGATAGTTGTTGAGCATTCAATATAATCTCAGCAATCAGTTGCAGTTTGAGTTGTCCATGTGCATATTTTACACATTCTTGTATCACACAACAACCGGTCTTATCTGTCGCGATCCCAAAGAGGTGATTTGCAAGTTCGCTTAGAAGATACTGTGAATAAAATTCCACAATCAGATCAACATAATGAAGCCAAGAAAAACAAAAGAATGTAATTTGACAAACTAGGCCTAATGATCCAAATGATCACATTGATTTCATCTACCTCAAAATAAAAGTAATAAATAAGTTAATACATAAGTGGAATAGTGGATTAAGCAAGAAGAGCAATAAAGGTAAAAGAATTAATAAAATTAAAATTGAAGGTAAACTATATATGATTATATGTTGATTATATGTTAATGTTATACAGTCCAGTATGGTAAATCAACAATGGACTTCTTTTGTATGAAGAAATTTAATCAAAACCTACCAAATGTGGAGAGAGAAAATTAAGAAAGAATTAGTATGCAATAATAATTTCTGGAATGTTTTAATCATGACAGGTAAACAGCACTTCCATAAACCAAGAAAACAAGTTTCAACCCAAATCACGTATATAGAAGTCAAGTCCAATATATTAAGCAACACAAAGAAGAAATATTTGCACAGTTCCAATATATCAAGGAGCTACTGTTTTTATCTCACTCAAATTTAACTCATAGGTAAAATTATTTGGGATCAAAGTGGTAAAAGCTTAGTCAATTTGAGGCAGAATTCACATGAAATTTACTATTTTCAAATACAAGTATAAAACCATCCACATTTTTTTCAGACTTGTATACAGAATTTTCATCAGAAGATGTCAACGCAATAATGCGCAAATGCCACACGAATCAGAAAATAATAAAAGCAACAACATGCATGCTTATTTGATGTGACAAATAAAAGAAAAAAAAATTTTCTAAACTCAGATGGATATAACTACCTAAAAGTTGAAAGCATGAAACCAAGTATTAAAGTCGACAACAAATAAAAATAATCAAACAAACAGTACCTTACTCTCTTCATGAGAAAAATGCTTAAGACAATACATAAGTACCCTATGACCATGTGTATCAGTAGCCAATGAAACAGCACCAGGTCTTAAACCTCTCACAATAAGGGCTCGTTGCTCCTGGTTGGTAACATGTTCCAATAATTTCTCAACAGTGCAGGACCTGGCAGTAGGAGAAAAAGAAAAGCACTTCTTCACATATATATAATGATACATTTAAAAAAGAAAAAGTCCTAAAAGAAACCAAGATTCAGTACCCATGAGGGTTAAGGCATATTTCAACAAGCTGTAAATTAACTTTGGTTATCATCATGATGATGAGGGTCCTCTGTTGTTCCCTGATAAGTTTAAGAATATCAAGAACAACTTTGCTCCCACAAGGATCAACCATCAACTCAGCAAAATGATTTATCATCTCCAAGAACGCCAAAGAAACCTCCTGAGGGGTCAATCTTTCCAACTTCTGCCGCAAAATCCTGCTTCCGTTCTGATCCTTAGCCATCATCACAACCTTTCCTCGCAAATCATGGAACAGATAAGAACGCCCTCCAACGCTATTGTTGTTATTATTAATATTATTCAACCCCGCCGCCACCGGTAAACTCGAACCACCTCCTACACCCGAATTTCGTTGATGAAATTGATCAACAGCCCCATTCGAAAACGGCATACTCGGAAAACCCCTGCTACTGTATCCACTCGGAAAAAAATCATTCATTGAAGAGCTGTAGGACCTGCTTGAAGCACCGATTGTTCTATTGGAAGAACCGGGCCAAATGCCGTTCGAGTTTCCAGCGTCTCCGTCGTGTCCCTCCGGAGGATTATTCTCCGGTGTCACCAAGGCAGCATTGGCAGCAGCTCTCGTGTTGTTGATGGAGCCGCCATGTGTCTCTTGAATTTGGCCCACAAGATTGGAGCTTTGAAGGTGTTGATGGCCACGGCGATCAAAAGGCTCGGTTTTTGTAACGGCGTTGAAACCATCGCGATGATCGAAAGGAAGAGATGGCGGGAGATTGTTGAAGCTGAAAGGGGAGACAGAAAGACGATCAAAAGCGTCGTCTAGGGTTTGAATTTCATAGGGGTTTTGGTTCGGCTGATAAGGGGAGTTCGGTGGCTGAGAAAACGGGAACGACGACAGCGACGAGGCTCCAGAAAGTTCGTCGTCGAGAAAAGCAGCGGAAGTTTGACTCGACATCGGAAAACTCGGCGACGATGGGACTGTGATCAAAAATCCAGAAGCAGTGAGAGCGAGAGAGAGTTAGAGAGGGTTGGGGTTTTATAGTGTGAACAAAGGGGGGTTTTAAGTGAGAAATTAAGGGTTTTTAACTTTTTGTTTATAATTAATAAATAAAAATATATATAAGTTTGTTATTATTATAATAATAATAATTATTATTATTATTATTGAGGTTGTTAGGAAAATAAGGATAGGTAGGGGATGCTATGAGAGTATTAACGCTGCATGCAATATATAGCAAGTTTACATGCGAAGCCACGAAATATAAGGAGAGTAGGGAGAGCGAAATTTTGTTTGCTTTTATTTTCGCGGGAAAGCTTTTGTCATTCATGCGATGTTTATGTATGTTTATCTATGTCATCATATCATATCATGTCATGTCACAACGATATATCCCCTGCCGCTTTCATCCCCTGATTGCATGTGGTCCTCACAGAGCCATAGTGTGTGTTTGAATTGTGGTTGGTCAAACTAGAGTTTGAATGAAAGTGATTTTATAGAATTGATTTTGGATAGAAATAAGTTTGTATCAACATGATTTATGTTTGGTAATTCTTTACCAAAATTGATTTTAATAAAATAAATTTTATTTGGATAATATTAGTTAAAATCACTTTTAAAATTGTTATTTTTAAAAAATATATTATAAAAGTGATGAAAAATTTTATTTTTTAATTTTTAACATAATATTTTATATTAAATAACTTAAATAAAATTGTACTCTTTTTTTAATTAAACAAAAGATAATACATTATTTGTTTCTTTTTGAAATCGCAAAAGATATATTTGGTAAATTAAATTAATCTTACTTTTAAAAAATGGTGCAAACTTAGGTGTAATTACCTTCATATGAAGTTGATAGGTGAGAGCGGTTAGATAATTTGATTGGTTTGACTAAATTTTCATCTAACAGCTCTCATCTTTCAACTTCACGTGAAGTCGACTGCAATTGAGTTTTCACCTTAAAAAATACAAATAACAACAATAATATATTTACTAAAATAATTTTTAAAATTTAAAATCATAATAAACATAAATATAATAATAAATTTAAATA
>NC_029779.3:17973926-17984581 GCF_000817695.3 Arachis duranensis
AATGTTTTAAATGATAAATGAAAATTTATGTTTAAATAAATATAAAAAATTTAAATACAAATGATGTAAATTATTTTTTATTAAGATTAATTATTATAAATTAAAATATTTATAATATTAAAAATTCATATTAAGTAGTATTTTAAATTATAACACAAAATATAATTAAGGATATTACATATAAAATAAAAAGCTGAAATGACTGAAGAGGTTATATATAATGAGATATGAGAGAGCAAAAATTTTATTTTTGATCTTTCTTAATCAACACCTTAAAATATTCTTTAAGTAAATTCAAATATTAATAAATTAAATACCATTGTAGAGCCTAGAATTTGAGGTCCAGTCAAAGAGTCAATCTGTAGAAACTAAAAAGGACGCCATATGCCTCGAAAAATCATAGGAAACTTCCTCCCTCATTCTGTAGTACGGGAATTTATTGCTAGCGATATAAGTCAGAGAATTTGCCAATGCGAGAACATTTGGAATATTAAATAGTTTTATAGTAAAATATATTTTTTAAATTTTTTTAATAATTATTAAATAATTTTTTTAAATTTTAATTACAAATTAATTTTATATATATTAATCATATTTATTAATAATAAAAAATTAAAACAATAACAAATTAGATCTTTTATTAATCATAATAAATATTTTGCAATTTTAGTCGATCATAATTTTATCGTTACATACATATTAAATTAGAAAAATCGTATTTGTTAGAAATTCAATCGATTAGATACACAAATCAATTGATTGAGATTTTTTTATTCAATCGATTGAAATCATCAAAATAATTTGAGAAATATATAGATACACGGAATAAACCATATTTAATAAGAATTTTTTTACTATAAATTAAAAAATTCATTATTTTTTCAATAAAAATAAGACTTATTTATGTGTATTTCTATATACTTTGGAGACGATAATAATGGTTGCCATTGTCTATTGTGAAATTTAATAATTTGATTTAGCCAATTTTTTTTAGAATTTGAAGTGAAGTTCGCCTTACTCTACATAAAAAAAATTCGTATTTGAAAAATTAAAGTTAAAAAATTGGGTTTTGAAAAATAATAATTTTTTTATTTTTATTTCAGAAAAAAATCCATTATTAAAAGATAAAAAAATATTTTTTTTCATTACACAATCAATTTCATGAATAAAAAATCGAAATAAAAAATTGCAAAATTAGAGATTATATTCACTAATCTCGATTTTGTAATCAAAACAATGGATTATTTTCTAAACACTATAGTGAAAAAAATTGATTGGATTTATATCGCTAACTGTGATTATCAATTAATGATGAACAAATATTGGATATTAAAGAGATGGATAAACAACGAAAAAATTGGATATTAAGTAGATGGATAAACAATGAACAAAAATAATGAAAAAATTGATAATCAATCAGATTGATAAATAGTTCTAATTGTAGGATTGAGTAATTGTTGATAGATTATTCACCACTTTATAATCTTAATATTAAAGAAAAGATAGAATTAGAGTATCTAAATCTAAATAAAAACTTAAAAATTGAAGATAGAATTTTAAAGATTAGATAGATGAATAATAAGATAATAATTTATAAAAACTATAAGAAAAATGACAGTATAATTCAATCAATTGAGTAACACAATCAATTGATCGAATTGGATAAATACATATTGCTTTGAAGACTTCAATCAATCGGGCAACACAACCAATCAATTGAATTGTGAGACCTCAAATTGTTTTGAAACTTTCAATCGATTGTTTATATTACCCAATTGATTGGATAATATGACCAATCGAATTGTATTGTGATAACCTGAAGCTCAATCCAGTCGATTGAAAAACTGAAATTCAATCGATTGTTTTATTAATCTAATCGATTGATTCTCTTTGAAACACTATTTCACAACATTCGAGTGAAGTAACGGATCAAAAGATAATCTTTTAATCGATTACGATTGCCAAAAAGTTATTACAATCAATCGAAGATCTAATGTTTTTGTTTTTGATTGTTAATAAACATAATATATGAATGATAAAATAATAATTTATAAAATAAAAAATAATTTTTATAATTAAATAAAATATATAGAATTAATTTATAATTAAAATTAAAAACAAATTATTTAATAATTATTAAAAACCTTAAAAAATATATTTATTATGAACTATTTAATAAAGATTATTTAATAATTATTAAAAAACTTAAGAAATATGTTTTATTATAAAACTATTTAATTGTCCAAATATTTTGGAACCATCGAATTCGATACCGAGATACTCTAATATAGATTTAAAGAGTGAAAAAATACGAAAAGAAAAAAAGACAAATAACATGTTTGTAGATTTTCTTTTCTTAATTTTTTTATTTTTTCTATAATGATACCAGAAAAAATCTATATATCCTATACGAATATGTAGGGATATTTTTAGATTATAATTCAATTCCAAGTTTGATGAAATCTAAATATTTTTGTGTCACAATTATATTATGTTCAAATCGGATAAAAATCGAATTTTTAAAATTTTAACAATAATTTATAAAAGAAAAATTTGTTACCAAAAAGTTGATATTCATATTTGAACTTAAATTTATCTATAAATTATAATTTGATTTTTTTTGTTTATTTTCTAATTCAATAAAACAACAAGCTTATAATTAGTATAATATAATATTTTAAAATTAATTTAAAACATATATCTTTTTTAGTTTTTTTAGGGTGCACATAGATCGAGTGAAGCAGGATTCGTTTTGATTCGAATCCGATTCGAAATAATGATCAAGTCTATTTTTGAGACCCTTATTTAATTTTAGATCTAATAAAATTACACCAAATTAATCCTTAAAATATTTGGAGCTAGACCGTAAAACCGAATTTTCAAACCGAACCAAACTATGTATACCCCCTACAAATATGTATGTGAACACTAACATTCATTGTAGCTTACCCTCTTATCCAAGGATATACTATTTTATTTATCTCTGATAGTTATCAAATCCAACGGGACCAATTGATCAAATAAAAGATTCAGTCACTTAATTATCAATTTAAATTAGATCATCATTTGAATTGGTCAAATATTTAACATAATCAAACTTCATCAAATTTGATAAAAACGATTAAATCTGATTAAAATCATCGATCTGGTTAAATTCAATAAAATTCGATCAAACAAAAAAAATATTATTCTATACATGATCTCTTTTTATTAAATATATTATAAAAATAAAATTAAATTATATTTATAAATTTAAAGAAAAATAATATTTCAATAATCTGATTATTTTAGTTATAATAATTATGGTTTCTGTTGTATTTTCTCTCTCTTTCTTTTATCTTCTTCTATTTTTGGACTTTGACTACCGGATCGGTCAGAGTAGTTAATCGTAAAAGGATACTAATTTAGTATATGTTCGGTATTCACTAAATTCAGGTGATTAAAAAGCTGAGATTGACTACTTTAACACTCGATGTTTGGATATAGTGGGGTAGTATTTACAATAATACTCCGACGTTCAAGTTAAAGAGATATTAAAGAGGTAAGATAAGGCTAGGTTATTCGATCAAATCTGGAAGAGTTGAAACACCTTATTTATTTTTCAAATCTTGAGAATCAGTAATATGATTTTGAATCTCAAAAGATAGTTATGCTTACCGAGTAGATCCAATCTTTGAATCAGGGTGAGATTTTTTTGGTTTTGGGACTTCTAGAAGGGTTGCGATTTAGTCCATAACAGTGCCCCGAATACGAGAGGTAGCAGCTACACAAGGTTTCGTCTTTTCAAAGCCCATGGTAGTCTCTTGAATTGGAACTGTTGTTGCCAACTTGATTCTCCCAGTGTGAGATTTTATTCTTTTGGATTTTCTGACTTTGATTTTACGTTTGCATTTATCAAGGGGTGATGCCAGTTAATGATGCTAGTGGATTTTAAATGTAAGGGAGCAAAAAATTTTTTTACCCCTGGTTATTTCTTTCGTAGCGATTCACCTCCTCCAAATATTTATTTGAAAATTTGGTAATTGCTACCTTTCTTACTTTTATATTTCTTTTCATTCAATAATCCCTTTGCTTATTTTCTTCACCCGCCATTTTTCTCTATTTCTATTACTGTTAATTTCTTCAAAATTATTTCATCAGCCTCATTCAACTAAATTCTTGTTTCCCTTCCTCAAAGTTGTTTGCTTTCTCTCTTTGCTTGGTATCCTCTAATATTTGTTCCATTTCTAAAGAAGGGTTGAGTAGTTATGCAGTGAGAGTGCACTGCGTTTATACATTCTAGTAAGATTTTAAGTAGTTTCTATCATATGTTTTCTTTGATTCTAAGCTGTTAAGGGTGATGGTGCCCTCATTGTAGGTATGACAAGGAGGAGACCAAATCTAATTTTTCGGAGTCCCGTTTTCCCAGAGTGGGGGGTGCCTGCTCGTTACCACTAGTGTACCTCTAATGTGTTGAGTACATTGTCTCAGCTCGAGAAAGCTGATCTCCAGGAGCTCAGGCAAACTAAGGCTATTTGTGGAGGAGGACCGGAAAACGAACATTACGACCTTTTCCTCCCTAACAACCAGGAGCATATCTACTTCTTGAACTTAGAGGCTCCCCATATCGCCGACTGGATATAGGTTTACAAACTCATTTTTTGTTTTGGGGGTTAGTTTTTTTTTTCTCCTAGTTTTTTTCAATTCTTATTGAACTGATGCTTAGTTGCTCCTTCTCAACTTCACCCGAATAGTTGGGCGCTATTCGATGCTTTGAACTGATTTGCGAGTATCTAAAGATTTTTGCCGCATTTGAGATTTTTTGTTTGTCTTTCTATTGAAGTTCTCTAATCATGAGGGACAAAGACATAAAAAAAGGCTATATATCATTCCGCACACATTAAAGTTGGCGAACTTTTTTGGATTATTTGATAACTCTTTTTATGGGTTCAAGGAGCAATATTTCAAAATAAGGCCAGTCCAGAAGTTTCATCCTTTCTGATTAACCTAGGAGGGAGAGAGGAGGTTTATTGCGTATTAGAATTTTGGGGTCGCGGTTGAGTATTTGGTGAAGGTATCATTCGAAAGTTTATCCTTGGGGGGCCAAGATATTGCTGATATTCGTATGGCCATTTTTAGGGATAATCCTTTGAATCCTAGTGACGTGTTGGGTGACTGGGAGGCCGGTCACCAACTAGTAGGTACGTGTGTAATCGTCCTTTCTGTTATTATTGCCTTTATTTGATTTGATCGTCTCTTGTTGGTAAGTATCCTTTTTTCTCGCAATTGTCATGGCAGACGGGAGCACAATATTGGCTTTTTGGTTGAACAAAACTTAAATGCTGACGGAGATCCTATCACAACTTTTGTTCTGTCTTGTGAGGATGCATTAATCTTCCTGATAGATTTACAGACAGAAAATTTGTCTGTATGCAGAGTTGTAAATGCCTTTTTAGGTTTTAATTATCGACAAAAAATCTGTCAAAAGTTTTGACATTAGTTATCAACAGAAAATTTATTGAAAAATCTAATATTTTTAGTGAAATGAAGGGGACAATTACCAAAAGAAAATCTATCGATAACAGAAATAAAATTTATCGGTAAATTACAGACAAAAAACAATCTATCAATAAATAATTTTTTATGAGACTTTATCAATGGACAAAATTTGTCGGTAACTAAAAATCTGACTATAATAAAGATTAAATCTATCTATAAACCCGTTGGTAATAAATAATTTTCTAATAGTGAAACAAGAGTGATTACATATGAAAATATCGTCCATGGCAAAATTTATGAACCTACATTATAATGTTATTAGTATTGGTGTATATATCCTTGTGTTGTGATGCACAAAAAATACTTATTTAATTTATATTTTTATCAGTATTTTTTATTTTATTTTTTATTATTTAATTTATATAAAAACTATTAAGAGTCCTAACTCATTTTTCTAACCATTTTTCTAATTTTAAATAAAGAAAGTTTTGTATTTTTTTAATATTTTGAAAAATAATAAAGTTTCACATCCAAGTAATTTAACTAACTAAATCCAACCAAGTCTTTTAGATTCATGTGCTCATCCTTCTTCTTCTTTCAGTTTCACACACGTACATTCTTTTTCATCTATGATACTATATCTTCGTCTTTTTTTTTCATTATTTTTTAATTTTGTTATCGTCATCACCAACAGCACCTCCTCCTCCTCCTCCTTTTCCTTCTTTTTTTATTGAAATTTCTTCTCTTCATTCTTTTTCATCTTTCGCCTCCATCGTCATCATCATGATCATCATCGTTATCATTATTGTCTTCTTCTAATATGTATCGTCGTTATCGTTATCGTTATCGTCGTTATTGTAATCGTTATCATCAAATTTTTGTCATATTGATGACATTGTTTGATCCAAAATTTATTTGGATGTGTTTTGTTCAAAATTGACTTAGTTTTTGTTTGTTTTGAAACAAGTTTGTTTGTGTATTGTCCTCATTAAGTAATTTCGATTCTTTCGACATTTAATTTTCGGTTCATTTAATCTTGTTTGTATGCTTGTTTTTGAATGCATTCATTAAGTAATTTCACTTCATTCTGGATTTAAATAATGTACACTTACTCTGTGCTTATTTTGAAACGAATTTATTTGTATATCGTCATCGGTAAATAATTTTAATTCATTCAAAATTTAATTTTTAATTTATTCTAAATATATTTTCGGTTATATAATTTCTTTTTTTAGACAACACAAATAGATGTCTCTATTTTAACATTTTTTAAGCATAACTTTTTAAGATGTGTTATTTAACTCATTTTAATGTATATTTTATATTTTTTAATATATATTTTATACGAATCTCTCATTTTGTAATTGATTTTTTTATAAATGTAATATAATTGTTTCTAATAAATCCAAAAACATAAGAACTTCATTCAATTTGTACTTACCAATTTATATTAGCCATTCTATATATGATAACATATAATAGTTTTGCATATTCGTATATAATTTGATGTTTTTCTATAATAATATTGTAAAAATATAAATATTTTAAAATTATATTAGTTTTATTTTGGTATTATAGATTATAATAAAAAATAAAAAATTTATAAAATTAAACTATTTTTATAAAAAAATCATATGGATAAAAGTTTCTATCAGTTAAATTATATGTAATAAATATTTGAAAAAAGAGAAGTGAAAATATAGATTAAAAAAATAAGCAGTAAAAATTTGAAACTAAATTAAAAAACTAAAAAAAGTATGCAAGTAATAATAATAATATATATTTATATGAATAATATTAGAGAATTATTTTTTAATTATATTTAATTATAAATTTAATGTATTTATTATAATTTTATGAATTTATTTAAATTATGTTATTTTATTAATTTTATTTTTTGTAGAACAAAAATATAGAAAGAGAAATAATGAGAGAAAAAAGAGAGAGAAAGATAAAAAAAATGAGCGAGGGAGTTTATAAAGTTTGGAGAAAATATTTTATTATAATTGTAATGAAAGAATACTTCGTGACACATTTTGGTTTATCAAGTAATATAAAATATAAGTGGATACTTCCATGATGACATCTTCACATGAAGATAGCATTGTGGACCATTAGATGAGTTGATATGTTTGACTAAATATGTTTAATTAATCATCTAAGGATTCACAATGTCATCTTCATGTGAAGATGTTATCATGTGAGTATTCTCCTAAAATAGAGTAAATAGCCATTTCTGATTATGAAAAATTTAGACGTTGACAAAACTGACCATGAAAAATTAAAACTAAAGTTATATCCATATAAGATAAGTTTTGTTCGACAAAAATAACTAATTATTAAATTTTTGTTCATAATTTCGTAAATATCCCTAACTTTTTATCTTCTTTTATCTCTACACCCAATCTCTAACCCTAACAATTTAATTTTACTCTCTTCTCCTCTGCCTCTACCTCCAACCTTCTCCGATACTTGATGAAGTTGGTGATGATGATCAAGATGAAGAACCAGCTTTGGAAATTTTAGCACATGCACTCAGAAGGTCTACAAGAGAGAGAAAGCCTTCGTCAAGGTATTCTCCACATGAGGAGATCTTTTCTCCTGTTGTGAGGATGTCATCTATTCATGCTGTGCTTGGATTAGCAGCGTCTCTTGATTTAGAGATTGAGCAAATGGATGTGAAGATAGCTTTTCTTCATCGTGATTTAGACAAGGAGGTCTACATGGAGCAACCGAAAGACTTTGTTGTTAAAGGAAAGGAAGATTTTGTGTACAAGCTTAAGATGAGTCTTTATGGGTTGAAGCAAGCTCCAAGATAGTGGTACAAGAAGTTTGAATATGTTATGTGGGAGCATGGTTATCGTAAGACAACTTCAGATTATTGTGTACTTGTGCAAAAAATTTCTAATGATGATTTTATCATTTTTTTATTTATGTGGATGATATTTTGATTGTGGATAAGAATGCTTTGAGGATTAGTGAGTTGAAGAAATAGTTGAGCAAGTTCTTTGCTATGAAGGACTTAGGTCTTGCCAAACAGATTTTTGGCATAATTATTACTCGTTATAGAGATTCCAAGAAGCTTTATTTGTCACAGGGGAAGTACATAAAGAAGGTGCTTCAAAGGTTTGGCATGAATGATGCCAAATGTATTGCTAGTTCTTTTGCTCCTCATTTTAAGTTGAGCACCAAGCAGTGTCCAACCACTGATAAGGAGAAACAAGCAATGGATAAAATTCCTTATGTCTCAACTGTTGGAAGCTTGATGTATGCTATAGTGTGTACTAGATCAGACATTGCTCATGCGGTTGGTACTGTGAGTCGTTTTCTCTCTAATATAGGTGAAGAACATTGGAATGCTGTTAAATGGATTATGAGATATCTCAAAGGTACAACTAACTTGAGTTTGAGTTTTGGTGGTGAGAAATCTTTACTAGTTGGCTTTACTGATGCAGACATGGCATGAGATATTGATTCTCAAAAGTCTACTTCAGGTTATTTGGTCAAGTTTACAGGGGGAGCTATTTCATGGCAGTCAAGGCTACAAAAGTGTGTTGCACTTTCTACCACAGAGGCAGGGTTTATTGCAGCAACTGAAGCATGTAAAGAGTTGTCGTGGATGAAAAAGTTTCTTGCAGCACTTGGTTTCAAGTAAGACCATTATGTGTTGTTTTGTGATAGCCAAAGTGCTATTCATCTTGACAAAAATTCTACTTTTCATGCAAGATCTAAACATATTGATGTTAGGTATCACTGGATACGGGATGTGTTATATTCCAAGTTGTTGAAACTTGAGAAAGTTCACACTGATGACAATGGTGCTGATATGATGACAAAAGCATTGTCAAAAGATAAGTTTGAAACATGTTGTTTGATCGCCGGAATGGCGAGGGCCTCCACCTCGTCGAGAAGAGGGAGATTTGTTGGATTTTTTCTCTCATTTGTGAGGTTCAAACCCAACTTTTTAAGGGTGTATTCTTGTACCCTAGTGTCACAACCCTAATTCAGATTTTGGGGATCTTTTGAGAGAGAGAGAGAGTAGCCACCAAAGAAAAAGAGAAGGAGGAAAATAGAATTTCCGTTTTTGTCCAAAGCAGTAAATTTCAAATGGCAGTTCTCAATTGTTCACCGTTAGATCGACTTGAAATTTAAACTGCGTGTTCCAATCATTTTGTTCTTCATTCTAGTTGGTGAAGATGTTGATTGAAGATTTGCAGTGAGAGAAATTGGCTTCGCAAGAAAGAAATTAGGTTTCCCGTTTTTACACAGAACAGTAATCTTGGAACGACAGTTTCTTATTCTTTCACCGTTGGATCAACGTGAAATTTGGACTGTAGATTCTTAACATCTTATTCTTCATTCTGAACGGTGAAGAATTTAATTGGAGGTCTGCAGAGGGAGAAATTGACTTCGACAGCAGATCTATTTTTTTGGATATATTTCATCTTCTTGCTTCTTATTTGTGAGCTTTGGTGCTTTGATATTTTGGCTGGTTATATACACGTTTTTGTGCTTTGTTTGAGACTCTCTTGTACCTCATTTGATTATGGTGGAGTTATTTCCACGTTAAAATCTCGGTGTGTTCTTGTTATTGCTTTACTTGCTATATTTGCTTGTTATAGTTGCTACCATATTGTGTTGTGAGTGCTTCCATATTGTTCTTGTGTTGGATATTTGTGTCGTTTCCGTTGTTAGGCTCTTTCAAGGAGGATAGAAGAAGGAAATTTATTAATTTTGGAGAAAATATTCATCTTAATGTTAATGAGTGTTACGTGACATATTTTGGTTGTTAAATTAGTAATATAATATAGCTATATTTTAATTTTAATTTTAATTTAATTTTAATTGCAATTAGAGAATATCATGCCGCATATTTTGATTGTCAAATTTGTAATTAGTCATTGATAATGATATATAAAATAGATAAAATGGGTATAAGAATAAGAGAGATAAAATGGATGCAGAAATGAGAGAGATAGAGAAAGATAGAGATGGAGAGGAAGAGAAAACTCTTTAATTTTGAAGGAAATAATTTGATTTCAATTGTAATAAAAGAGTGACATATGATATATTTTAATTGTAAAATTAATAATATATAATATAGCTATATTTTAATTTTAATTTTAATTACAATTAGAGAATATTATCTTGTATATTTTGATTATGAAATTTGTAAT